>NW_026555210.1:0-41539 GCF_021234165.1 Pteronotus mesoamericanus | reverse complement strand
ATTTTGATACCTTTTAGTGCTTCTGCCATTTTTTGTTTTCACCTCTTTCACATCAGCAAAACATTTCCTTTAAGGACTTTTTTCGGCCAAGAAACAAACAAAAAAAAGTCACTGGGGGAGAGATCTGGTGAATGGGAGGGTGGGGCATGAGGGTCATGCTGTTTTTTTTGGTCAAAAACTGCTGAATCATCAGTGCGGTTTGGCAGCTACACTTGTAAATTACCCAACATGAAATGGGCAAACATGTTGAACCTTCAAAAAAAAATTCACTGAAGTCAAAGGCAGCCTTTCACCACAATGCCAGCTGGCGCACTGATACAGATGGGTTCCTAGAACACTCACCTAGTGGGGGAAGCTAGTACTACAAGAGGTCCACCCTCCAGAAGACAATGCCAGTATTTTTGGACGCCTTCCCTCATATTGAATTGGTGCTTTCCTGGTATTACATTACATGGTACCCCTAAGTAATTTCCACTCATACTTTGTTAACAAATAGTTGAACTTTATTGAATATCTGTTTCATTTTGCTGAAACACACACTCCAGTTTTATTCAGAAAAAAAAATGAATGTAGAAAATGATAAATTTTCTGTGTTCCTGTCTAAAATATATATATTTTTGCTCTTAGACTTTATTGATAGATTGGCTTTAGGTAGAATTGTTAGGCTTAAATAATTTTTGCTGAACATTTTAAGGTTTAGTTAAAAATAGTAAGACGAGATAAAATTCTGGGTCTGTATAACTACACTGTAAAAACTTAACCTTAGTTTATTCTCTACCTGTAAAATGAGAATGTTGATATTTACTTTATGGAGTTGTTGTAGAGAATAAGTAATTATGTAGTTTTAAAGCCTTCAGAATACAATCTGGCATGTAAAAACTATTAAACAACCTCACCTAGTCACAGCTAGGCATGTGAGGAGAAAAAAAATTTAAACTTACCGGCCTTCCTTTGTAACTCATCTCCCTACTTTAAAGCATTAAGCTCTACTCTTCATCTTTGGTGCTTTGAAATTACACAATATTATTTCTATATAGACATTTCCCCCTAGTTCTTTCTTCTTTTTCCTTATTCGCTGAGTAGTATTCTATTGACCAAATGTAGCAAACTGTGTTTAACTAATTGATTGACAGATATTGCAGTTGTTTCCACATTTTACCTGTTATGAGTACAGCTATTGTAAACATTCTTTAACATTTTTGGTGTATACATAAACCATTTATTTAAGCTATGCAACTAGAAGTGAAATTCTTTGGTCAAAAAAATGTTTATGTTTAACTTTAATAGGGTTAAAGAAATTGCCAGAAATATTCCTGATGTGGCTATACCCAGTGTGTGGGTACTCCCATTGCCCCACGTTTTTGCCAATACTTAGTGTTGTCATTGTATTTGATTTTAGTTATTCTAATGAGTTTGTATTGGTTCTCACTGCGGTGTGATTTTTTTCATTTCTCTATGATAATGATGTTGAGTACCTTTTCTCATATATGTTATCCAATCATTTACCTCCCTTGTGAAATATGAAATACCTTTTTAATCACTTGCTTACAATTTTAATGAGTTGTTATTAATTGATTGTGAGCCTTTATTTTTCAGCTATAAGCATGGGAAATATTTTCTCTATCTGTGGCTTACCTTTTCACCTTTATCATGGCAAGTAGACTTTTTAAAAATGAAGTTAATGTTGAATTTCTTTCTTTTATGGTTAATGCATTTTGTGTCCTGTCTAAAAAAATCTTTTGCTTTTCTCAAGTTCATGACAATATTATTTTTCTTCTTTATTTTTTTTAAGGATTTTATTTCTTTATTTTTAGAGAGACAAGAAGGGAGGGAGAAAGAAGGAGAGAAACATCAATGTGTGGTTGCCTCTTTACGCCCCATACTGGGACCTGGCCCTGCAACCCAGGCATGTGCCCTGACTAGGAATCGAATCAGCGACCCTTTGGTTTGCGGACTGGTGTCAATCCTCTGAGCCACACCAGCCAAAGCTATTTTTCTTATTTTAGATCTTTATAGTTTTAACTTATAAATGTAGGTGTATATTACATTAAAATTAAAATTTTATTGCATTAAAGTGGGAGTTGAGGTTCATTTGGCTTTCATGCAGATATCCAATTGTTCTACTATCCATAGAGACATTTTTCTGTCACTGAATTGCATTGATATCTCTGTTGAATATCAGTTAATTATGTTTGGAGCTATTTCTGTTTTCTTTACCATTTTTTCAATAATGAATTGATCTATTCTTACATAAATAAAGGCCACATGACATCAACACACTTTCACATTGCACAAAATAACTATTCAATTGTAAATATATATACTCTATCAAAAATTATATTCATACAAATAAGCCCAAATTATTATAATATCAACCACACACCATCTGACACATGTATTCCAATCCCCTGCATTTGTACTTGTGTACACAGAGGAGATAGGAATGTTAGGGGTTAATGCTTCCAGCTTTAGTCTCTAGTCTCAGAGGAAGCCAGTGTATAAGGTAGTGGGGCTGAGGAGGAGCAGGAGAATAATGCTTGGGGGAAAGCAAAGGCCAGAGATTAATGGACCTTTAAATAGGCTCCAATATGTGGTCCCTGCTAAGGGCTGAATCCCAGGAGTCTGTTAGAACAGCTTATGGTCATGAGAGGCTTGTTCAGAGCTAAAGGTGAGTGGTTCCCCTGTGCCCCTGTCACCTCTGCTCTTCTAAGAGAGCAGTAGGACTCACAGAGGCTCCAAGAAGCTGGGATCAAGGTGTGCACTCTGCAGAATTGCCTGATCACTGGGGGCTCCATATCCAGAGATCCACGGCTGCTGAGCTTCCTTCTGAGAGGGAGTGAAGTTGCACTGCTCGCAGTGTTTTTCAGGAAAACTCTAGAAAAATAGAAAGACCACTTCTATGTGCAATTCCTCCACAAAGGTGGTTGTATCTGAACCTCATCCTGCTCCAGCGTTTTTTTTTTTTTTTCCATGCTGTAGTTTTAGATGCCCCGAAGTGAGAAAAGAGAATCTAAATATGCCTGGAGCAATTTCTTAGCAAGATCTGAGCCCATTTTATCTTTCATCCTTTTTAGGTTTGAGTAACACCATTGAACTAATGAACACAACTATTTCTACATAATGAGTGAAGTAATTGAGTCCCCGCAGAGCCAGAGGGTACCACAGCTAGATTTAGCCCATTTTCACAGATGAAAGCAGAGCTCCATTATTGTGAGAATGTAGTTCTCATAACCGTATTTGCTGAAGCAACAGCTATGCCAAGTTCTCAAAAGTTAGATTGTATTTGGAGGAAAAGAAAAATTGAACCTCAGATTCACCCAGATTCACTCATATGTGTGATCACCCTAGCTATAATTTGAAAAAGATAACTTAATTTCACTATGTATTATGCTCACAAGTATTCTAGTATTCTAGCCCATGGAGGGTGGAAAGGGAGAACATATTTAAACTTAGGGAAGCGGGGAAGGAACATTGGGCAAAAAGGGGAAGTATAATACTCTTCCTTTCCCCGCTTTATGGAATTAAAATCTTGATGACTTGACCCAGATGCAACCTGATAACCTGCGTTTCTCCTCAAAAACACTATTGAAAACCTCAGGCATTGCACAGAAATGACTGAAGATTAACTCCCTTCTGCTCTCCATGACTTATAGCCTTAACTCTGCATGTATTGAGTGTATAAGTCTGAGAGGAAAAAAAACAATAACAAAATTGCTGATAGGGCACCAGACTTAATGGTATAGAAGCAGAAAAGGCAGAGAGAAAAGAGAAGCACCTGTCAATGGCATCCCCATCCCACTTCAGACGTGGATCCCAGGTCAGCTTTATCCCTTCATTGTTCATCCAAGAAAGAAAACCTTAGAAAACCAGAGGCAATGAGTGAGGAAGCTGAGAAGCATCTCGTATGGGAGAGCTCTGGACTGTGAGAAGGCCACTTGGAGAGTGTGGGGTGTGGATGAAGCAGAGGAGAGAAACTAGCTTGTGAAAGGGGAAACACACTGTGTGTAGTAGAACTCTGGCTGAGTAGAGTTACCACCCCCCAGGTAAGTTCTCCATTAAGGCTCATAGGCAGAAATTAATAAAGATGTCTTCTTACAGAAAGCAGCCCATACCCAGGAAAGCAACCTGGAAATAGGTAAGTTCTCCATTAAGGCTCATAAGCAGAAACTAATAAAGATGTCTTCTTACAGAAAGCAGCCCATACCCAGGAAACTAACCTGGAGCATATCCTAGAGCCACTCCAGTGAAGTGGCAGACATTCTGGGTCCAAAAGCAGATTTGTCTATAATATTCATATTTAATTTTGCAAGTACCTTTCATGTCTGTCTTTGTCATGATGAGGCAACGACCTCTGTTTTACTCCACTAGGGCAAGTGTCCTTATCAATCATTATCGAGCAAGGCAGTGGTGTGTGTGACCAAAAGTACGGAGTGTGGAGTCATGTACTTGGCACTAATTTATTGTGTTTCCCAACTGGCTTCCTACCCTGAAAGTGGCCTAAGTGGCCTAACACAGGGATAAAAAGGACTTAGGGTAAAAGTAAAACAAATCAGTTGTCATAAAGAATAAAATGATGAGAATTACTATGACATTATGTGTCAAGATAGTTTTCCCTTAGCAGATCTACTTCTGAGACAAATATTGATTCTTATTAAAAAAAATCACACTTATAGCTAGAATGTTCTGAACCTGTTTTGAATGGCATAAATATGAATAGTAAAGAGTAGCATCACTCTATATTGCAAAACTTTATTAAAATAGTTGAAGTTATTCCAATTTATCATTAAACCCAATTGCCCTATTATTCAACTGCCCCTTTCAAAAGATTATGAATAATAATTTTTTTATTTTATCTTTATCACTTGTGCAGAGTAGATTGCCTTTCTGATGGAGGACAATTTAACTACCCCATGATGTTGGCTTCAGGGAACAGCTCTTCTCATCCAGTGTCCTTTATCCTGCTTGGGATCCCAGGACTTGAGAATTCCCAATTTTGGATTGCCTTTCCATTTTGTGCCATGTATATTGTGGCTATAGTTGGCAATATCACTGTACTTCACGTAATTCGAATTGACCGCACTATGCATGAGCCCATGTACCTCTTTCTGGCCATGTTGGCCATCACTGACCTGGTCCTCTCTTCCTCCACCCAACCTAAAATGCTAGCTATTCTCTGGTTCCACGCTCATGACATTGAATATCATGCCTGCCTCATCCAAGTGTTCTTCATCCATGCCTTTGCTTCTGTAGAGTCTGGAGTGCTCATGGCTATGGCCTTGGACCGTTATGTGGCTATCTGCTTCCCACTTCGTTACTCTAGTATCCTGACCCCCCTCTGTAGTGGGGAAACTGGGGGGCAGCTGTGATGATGAGAGGGCTGTTATGGGTGAGCCCCTTCTGCTTTATGGTCGCCAGCATGCCCTTCTGCCCCAGCCAGGTCATTCCTCAGTCATACTGTGAGCACATGGCTGTGCTGAAGTTGGTGTGTGCTGATACAAGAGTAAATCGTGCATACGGGCTCTTTGTGGCCTTCTCCGTGGTTGGCTTCGATTTGATTGTCATCAGTGTATCCTATGTGATGATCTTGAGGGCTGTGCTGGGGTTGCCCTCTAAGGAAGCCCAACTCAAGGCTTTTGGCACATGTGCTTCCCATATCTGTGTCATCTTGGCTTTTTATATCCCAGCCCTCTTTACTTTTCTCACCCACCGCTTCGGTCATCATGTGCCCCGAGTGGTTCACATCATGTTGGCTAATCTCTATCTACTGGTCCCTCCCATGCTCAACCCCATCATCTATGGAGTTAGAACCAAGCAAATCAGGGACAGGGTTATTCAAGGATGTTGTGGGAAAGACCTATGAGCCAGGGGCACAGCATCACAACCAACACAACTGCCCTACTGATCTGGGGACAGAAATGCAGAAAGTTTGCCTGGCCATCACATATCATCACTAAGTCATCTCTGTGAACAGCTGACTCAGGGGTTGGCAACCTTTAAAAAACAAAAGGAAACACTTTTCAGGTAGCCCAGAACTAGAGTTCTCTAAGAGATTCAGTTAATAAATGCTTAGTTGACCTATGTTCGTCATCACAAGAAAACAGAAAAAAGAATTTTTACTTCTAAAATGAGTGACTATTTTAAAAGAATGTCGCCTTACACAAGCCACTAAGGTGAAAATTATTTTTAAATTGTTTGTAAAAGGATAAGTTGGGATACCTTGTTAAAAAGGAGTATAGAAATTTCCATCAAAACAGTTAAAAGTGCATATACTTTCCCTATATTGGAATCCTTTTATAGAAACACAATCTTAGGAAGAAAAAGTACAAGACATGTACAGATTTATTATTTATAACAAGGAAAACAGAAAAGCATTAAAATATTAATGTATAAGAAACTAGATGAAGAAATGAACAAATGAATATTACAAATCATTTAATTATTATATTTGCAAAGAGTGTCTTAGGATGTGAAAATGGTCAAGGTATAATAGTAAAAGAAAAATGTTTTTCCCATAATGCTGGTGCCAATTCCAAAAAGGAATATATATGCCTAGAAAAAGATTCAGAAAATGCACTCAAATGCTAATAACAGCTGCTCAGAGTAATGAGATTTGTGGTATTTTAATTAATTTTTGCAACTTCATGTATTGTTTTAAAATTATCTTCAATTGAGAAGCTTTAGTTTTAGTATGAAAACAAGTAATTGAAACAATAAAGTGTACAGAAGAGGTTAATTGAGTGCCAAAGTCTAGGGAAGTGCTGTGGGCAATCTGGAAGGATGAAGAGCTGTAGAATAGATTAAGTTTCAGAAAAGCTTAAAAGTCTACATGTAAAATTTTCAGAATCTCAACTGATTGAGGCTGCTCACAATTAGAATTAGGTGTTCTGAGTTGGTCCCTCTTTGCAAAAGTGCTGATTTCCCAATGATAATGGATTTCAGAATGAAGAAGTTTGGGAAAAGATTGAGGAAGGAGATTCTCTTCTGAAAATAACTATAGTTTTATCTTCATTTACCACTCTTGGTGATAAACTATGGTCAAAGATAATAGTAAAGAAGGTTCTAGCATTCAGGCTCATATATTACTAAAACCAGCATCAGATAAAGGTGCTTTAAGAAGAATCAGCAAAATGTTTCCTTCTCCTAAAAGAAATATCTTTTGGAGCCTAAAGTTTCCCACAGAAGTTAATGGGTATTCTGCAGGATCATTTTCATAATTCCAAAATTTTATACTTGTAAGGGATCTTGATTCCCTTATCAGCAAATTAGTTAATGATTGCAAGTCTCCCTGTTTTTTTCTTTTTCAAACTAACTTCATTATTGTATAACTTGTGATAATAAAATGCAAATATTGTAATACCCAGTTTGATGAATTCTGACACATGTAAATGCCTCTGTAGCTACCAGCCCTATTAAGATACAGAACATCTCCATCACTTCATAAAGATTTCTCCTACCTCTTTGTAGTCAATCACTTCCTTCCACCCCAAACAGGTAGATGCTGATACAATTTCTTCCACTGTAAATTAATTTTTCTCTCACTAGAACTTGATATCAATAGTAGAATAAATGATGCATTTTTTTATGTGGTATTTTCTGCTCAGTATAAAGATTTTTCAAATCAATCCATACTCTTACATGAAGGAGTAGTTCATTTCTTATTATTGCCGAGCATTATATATTTTCAACATCTCTCAGTTGGTATATTGTTACTTTTCTCTTTTGTTTCAACCCTCCTAGTCTTTATTTCCAAACACATCAACCACTTAACCTGCTTTAGGGCTTTGCCCTTATCATCCCACTTTGTCCCATTGTTCTTTTTTAGGACATTCTATTTCCCTCTAATCATCCTTTAGGTCTCAATTAATACCATCTTATTAGCAAGACGTTTCTTAACTTATATACCTCAATTAGATCCTGCTGCCTATAATTTTCTTTCAAGACGAATATTTTTTCCTCCTTATCTTAACACAATATGTAATTATTTAAGTTACTTATTTATCATCTGTTTCTCTGACTTGAATAAAAATTCCATAAAAACACTGCATGCTTGCCTGTTATTCTAGTCCCAAACCTATCTCACTGCAAAAACACTAGCAACATGAATGAATGATTTAATCATATGTGCCAAATATCATTGTCCCAGCAATTCCACTAATGACTGCAAGATGGTACTTACAAGTTAATTTTCACCTTATTTGTACAAAACTGGATACCAGACATCTCAGTCCTAAAAGCTCCTTTAATTGTTACCACGGAGATTTTGAAAGATTTTGTTAGTCAGATAAGATAAATCTGTGATGTAAGTAACAATTTTCGTTCATTCACTTCTTTTTGTTAACAAATATAAAATGTTGGGAACACAAAACTTATCTATCAAGCAATTATTCTGCACCAAGTATTCTGTAAGAGGGTGGGAATAGAGTGGAAGACAAGAGAAATTGTCAGTCAGAGCATCTCATTAGTATAAGACGACCAAAATAAGCTCATTGACTACCTACAGTTACAGCATCAATATTTAAAAAAAATAACTTAAGTCATGCAGATCTACCACGATTAGAAGAAAGCTTAAGTATTATCAATCAGTGAAAATAGATGATTGCCTTCTATATGACCTGAAGAACCAGTGGGTCCAGGGCATCAAATTTGTAACTCAACTCAAGCTTCTCTGAAGTCGTTTGCAAAAATTACCCCCCTGAGCACTTTGAATGAGAGACTCAATTTCCCATTTTTAGGAGGGGGCAGCATCATCACCATGTCTCTACTCTCTCACATGATGCACATCTCTAATGTGATATAGTGACTAAGACCAGACAGAACTTAACAAAAGCAGTCCTTGGCAGGTCAGCTTCTCCTAGTTCTTAAACATTACTCAGAGCCGAGCCATGATCTCAGGGCTTATTACTAAAGTAATTTCAAAAGAGAAATGTTTCATCTGTATTGTCTAATCTGCTTGGTGTATAGTGACATTTCATACTCAAATTCAACAAACATGTCTTCTTCCTCCACTTAATGTGTGACAATACTGTGTTTGGTGCTGAGGTTCTGGACATTAAAATTTTATTTTTCATCCTAAAATCTTCTCCTTTATGTTCTCACAACACCTGGCACAATCTGCTCTCATCACATTCTCTGCTTTGCACCCTAGTGGTTTGATTATGGGTTTTGCTGTTTATTCTCAGTTTGCTAATCCTGAAGTCTTTGACTCCTCCTGCTCTCTCTTCTGAGCCTAGAGCTCCCAGTGCCTGAGGAGGGACAGAAAGGCCCAAGGAAGCACCTTGCCTGACTGCAGATCCCACCTTTCACCCCATCCCCGGCCAAATAAACCTGCCGTCTCATCTTTGGGTCCTGATTCTCAATTGTCTCTCTTAGGTATAGACCATCATGAAAAAGATTGGGGATTCTCTAACATCTGGACACCCGCCAGATAGTTACCAGCCCTGAGGTTTCCTACAGGCCATGTATCACTACACATGCCATAGTACAAGTAGCTGTAATTATCCAGTTATGTTCTGTAGATGAGGAAACAGAAATGAAATAATCTAAGTAACATCCTTGGGTGTATTGCAGAGCCAGAAAGTGGGGAAAGAAGACAAAGAAATGAACAATATATAAACAAACAAAAAAAAACAAACAAAAAAACCCAGACCCCTAGGTAAGAAATCAGCTGCAGGTTCTTACAAAGGCTTGTAAATAGAGAGTTGTGGATTGTTTAATTATGAAGAGACACCCACATGGTGTTCCATATTAATGATGTCCCTGGAGTTGTGCAACAATGCACACTAGGAAGAGATTTAAAAAGAAATTTGTGGAATATCGGGGGGATCACTTTGTAAAGTACATGATCGTCTAACCATTATGCTGTACACCTGAAACAAATACACAGTAATATTGAATGTGAACTGTAATTGAAAAATAAAATAATAATAGCGTTAACAAAGGTTTATGCAAATTTGTTTCTTAAATGTGACGGCCCCATTTTTAAACTTCATGTTTTAAAAGAGGATCAAGGCCAGAGGGGAGGACATAGAGACAGGCCCCCCATTTTAATTGGCTTCCTGAATGCAGTACAAAGGGCTCAGTGGATGTTTACAATCTGCAGCAACGGTTCTCGTACCATCAGAAACAGCACTGATATGTGCATGGTCACTGCAGCAGGAAGGTGTAACCAAGATGTCAGGAGGGGAAAGGCTGTTGCGGGAAGAGTTAGTGTTGTTCTGGAAAAGAAAGAGAGAAGTCCATAATGTGGTGGTATACACTCTGGACCAATTGGAGTGGTGGCTTGAATTACCAATAAAACTTATTTTTGAAGCTGGTGTTCTTGAATCCACATGGGAGAAGGTCATGCAATCATTCAGTAATTTTTTTCAATACTTATTCTTCTGTGTGTCTTTTGTCTTACTAATCTTCAACAAACATGTTTTTTGTTGTCTTTCTAGTGGTAGAGGATTTTCTAAGGCAGCCACCAAATCATTCTTATTGCTGCATGTCCAACACTTAGCAGCCTGGAATAGAGTAAGTGCTTAAATATTTGTTAACATGAACAAATAAGCGAATGAGGGATACTATAGTCTAAAAAGGTCTCATGTAGGATTTAAAAAGAATAAGTAAATCATTTTTTGGTTTCTCGGGAGCTCTAATTTTCACAAGGCAAAAGAGTACATGAACCCAAACTGCATTACTGAGTTATTGACTAACTGGCAATATCAATGCTTTAAGTGGCAGCTACTAAAGAAAGAGCCTTGAGACCCAAGATGGCAAAGGAGAAAGTGAAAGTTACACTAACCTCCCAGGACCAAACGGGAATTACAGCTAACTTAAAGAAACATCATCCTGAATAACATTGAACTCTAGCTGGAGAGAAGCCCTATAACCAAGGACTTATGGAAGAAACCACTTTACCATGAGACTGGTAGGGAGTGCAGGGGAGATGTTAAGAGGGCTGACTGGGCCTCATGGATGGCAGTAGACGTGCCAGAGGGATAGTTCAGTGGCAACAGAGGGGGATCCCCCTGAGAGGTGTGGGGTCTATATCTCAAGCTGGGCACCCCAGCATAGAGAAACAGAACCAGGAAAGGAACCCAAATAACACCTGGCTGTGAAAAGCAGCAGTTTCTGTCTCCCAGGGAAGGACAGCTAGAGATGCAGAGAGGCTCTCAAACGGCCAACACACAAAATTTAGTTTGTAGCCACTTAACCTGGATTCCAGCAGATGGAGTGTAGAGCAGATTAGAGTCATGTGACGAGAGTAAGGTTGGTGGCTCTGGAGAGAGAGCTGAAGCATCAGCCACCAGGATCCCTGTGTTAAGGTATTCCCTGTACTTCAGAAGCTTCTTTCTTAGGCGGAGCACTCCCTTCCAAGCAGCATCAGCCAGAGGGAAGGCTATAGCCCCACCTACAGGAATCTCTCTCTTCTACCCAATGGAGTTTAAGCCAGGCTGCAGAGTACAGCTGGACTCTATATCAGTCATTAAGCCTAACAGCTAAGGCAGATCTCTAAGAGCTCTGAGACTTTAACTGACTCTCCACTGGGTCCAATACTGGTAAAAGCCAGCCTTGCTGTACACCCTGGTTCCTTCTGCAAACACCCAGGTCCAGTGGAGGGAGCCACAAGCTGTAAATCTCTAATAGCTCCAAACAGGTTGTCCAAGGCCAGTCACAGGCAGCATCTGACACAGGACTGGACCAGAGTCTTCACAGATCTACCTAATACATAGAAACAAATCAAAGAGGCAGACAAAATGGGATGACAAAGAAACAAGCCCCAGATGAAAGAACAAATATTAAAAAATAAGGAGAGCTTTAAAAACCTTTGGGGCAACAGAAGCATAACATCTGCACCATTGGAATATCAGAAGAAGAGAGGGAACAAGGGATCAAGAACATATTTAAAGAAATAATGACCAAAACTTCCCTAGTCTGGTGAAAGAAAAGACACTCAAATCCAGGAAGACCAGAGTCCCATAAAAAATGGACCCAAAAAGGCTTACACAAAAACAAATCATAATTAAAATGACAAAGTTTAAATACAAGTAGAGAATCCTACGAGCCACAGGAGAGAAGTAGTTAGTTACCTACAAGGGAGTTCCAATTAGACTATCATCTGATTTCTCAATAGAAACATCTCAGAACAGAAGGGATTGACATGAAATATTCAAGGTGATAAAAGCAAGGACCTACAACCAAGGCTACTTTATCCAGGAAGGCTATCATTTAAAATTGAAGGAGAAATAAAGAGCTTCCCAGTTAAGAAAAAACTAAAGGAGTTTGTTAACACCAAACTGATAGTGCAATAAATGTTAAATGATTTGCTTTAAGAAAAAGAAAAAACAACATAGGAAAATAGTTAAAAAATAAAATGGCAACAAATACATATCTATCAATAATCACTTTAAGTGTAAATGGCTTAAATGTTACAACCAAAAGACACAGAGTAGTTGAACAGATAAGAAAAAAAGTCCATATAAATGCTGTCTCCAAGAGACCCAACTCAAATTAAAAGACACACACAGAATAAATGTAAAGTGATAAAAAAAAAGATATTTTATGCAATGGAAAGGAAGAAAGAAGCTGGGGTACCAATTCTTATATCTGATGAAATAGACTTTCAAACCAAGACTATAGTAAGAGACAAAGAAGAACACTAGATAATGATAAAGGGAATAATCCAATAAGGGGATACAACCCTAGTAAACATTTTTGTACCCAGCACAGGAGCACCTAAATATGTAAAGCAAATCCTGATTGACATAAAGGGAGAGATAAACAGAAATACAATCATAGTAGGGTGTTTTAATACTCATTGACTTCAGTGGATAGATCTTTCAGACAGAAAATAAACAAGAATACAGTGGCCTTAAATGACACACTAGATCAAATGGATTTAATTGATATCTTCAGAGCCTTTCATCCCCAAGAAGCAGCATATACATACTTTTCAAGTGCACAAAAACAATTTTCTAGCATAGGGGTCTTCTGGCCAAGATGCAGGCGTAAGTAGAAGCACTTTGCCTCTCCGCACAGCCAAAAGAAGGGCAACTACAAATTTAAAAACAAAAAACAACAAGAACTGCCAGAAAATCAAACTGTATGGAAGTCCAACAACCAAGGAGTTAAAGAAGAAACATTCATCCAGTCTGGTAAGAGGGGTGGAGATGGGCAGCCAGGGTGGAGAGGATGCAAAGCAAGGCAGTGGCTGGGAGACTGGGTAGGTGAGATGGCAGCAGGTGTTCCCACATTTGCAGGAGGTTAAACCAGGAGGAACAATGGGGCAGTGAGATAGGCCACACAACCATGGTTCTGGGGCGGGAAAAGAAAGCCTCATAGGGCTGTAAAAACCTGTGGCAGCGGCAGAAGACATTCCCTGCCTCACAGGAGTGTTCAGTGAAGAGACCAACAAGGTATACAAACCCACCCACCCGGTAATCAGCACCAGAAGGGCCCAATTTGCTTGTGGGTAGCAGGGGAAGAGACTGAAAGTGTGGTGAGAGCCACGCAAGTGGCATTGTTCCCTCTCAGACCCCTTCCCCACATAGAGTGCCACAAAACAGCAACATGAGTTGCCTCACCCTGGAGAATACCTGAGGCTCCACCCCTTACAACATAACAGGTGCACCAAGACAAAGAAATATGACCCAAGTAAAAGAACAGATCAAAACCCCAGAAAAAGAACTAAATGATGAGGAGATAGACAACTTTTAAGATACAGAGATCAAAACACTGGTAATCAGGATGCTTACCAAAATGGTTGAATATGGTCACAAAATAGAGAAAAAAAGTAAAGGTTAGGCAAAGTGAAATAAAGAAAAATATGCAGGGAACCAGCAGTGAAGGGAAGGAAACCAGGTTTCAATCAATGATTTGGAACAGAAGGAAGAAATAAACATTTTACCAGAACAGAATGAAGAAACAAGAATTCAAAAAAAAATGAGGAGATGGTTAGCAACCTCTGGGACAACTTTAAACATTCCAACATCTAAATCATAGGGGTGCCAGAAGGAGAAGGGGAAGAGCAAGAAATTGAAAACTTATTTGAAAAAATAGTGGAGAACTTCCTCAATCTGGCCAAGGAAAGAGACTTCCAGGAGATCCAAGAAACTCAGAGAATTCCAAAGAAGTTGGACCCAAGGAAGCACACACCAAAGCACATCATAATTACATTACCCAAGATTAAAGATAAGGAGAGAATCTTAAAAGCAGCAAGAGAAAAAGAGAGCGTTATCTACAAGAGTTCCCATGAGACTATCAGCTGATCTCTCAAAAGAAACCTTGCAGGCAAGAAGAGTCTGGAAAGAAGTATTCAAAGTCATGAAAGGCAAGGATCTACATCCAAGATTATTCTATTCAGCAAAGCTATCATTTAGAATGGAAGAGCAGGTAAAATGTTCCCCAGATGAGGTAAAGTTAAAGGAGTTCATCATCATCAAGCCCTTATTATATGAAATGTTAAAGGGACTTATCTAAGAAAAATCATATCAAGAAGATCAAAACTATGAACAGTAAAATGATAACAAACTTAGAACTATCAACAACTGAATCTAAAAAATAAATAAAAACAAAGTAAGAAAACAACTAGAACAGGAACAGAATCACAGAAATGGAGATCACATGCAGGGTTATCAGTGGGGAGGGGGAAGAGAAAGAATGGGGGAAAAGGTAAAGGGAATAATAAGCATAAATGGTAGGCACAAAATAGGGGGAGGTTAAGAATAGTATAGGAAATAGAGAAGCCAAAGAACCTATATTTATGACCCATGGACATGAACTAAAAAGGGGAATGCTGGAGGGAGTGGGGGTACTGGGCAGAGGGGGAGAAAGGGGAAAAAAAAATGGGACAACAGTAATAACATAACCAATATAATATACTTTAATGAAAGAAAGTTTTCTAGGATAGAACAAATGTTAGGACATAAAACAAGTCTCAATAAATTTAAGATTAAAATCATATCAAGCATCTTCTATGACCACAATGCTATGAAATTAGAAACCAATCACAAGAAGAAAACTGGAACATACATAAAGACATGGAAGCTAAGTAACATGTTAAGAAATAATGAATGGGTCAAGGATGAGATGAAGGAAGAAATCAAAAGATACCTTGAAACAAAAGGAAATAAAAACACAACAACCCAAAATCTTTGGGACACAGGGAAAGCAATTTTAAGAAGGAAATTCATAGCATTACAGGCCTATCTCAATAAATAAGAAAAAGCTCAAATAAAGAATCTAATTTTACACTTAAGGGAATTTAAAAAAGAAAAATAAATCCCAAAGTGAGTACAAGGAAGGAAATAATAGAGAACAAGGTAATTAAATAGAGTATTTAAAAATCAATGAATCCAACAGCTAGTTCTTTGAAAAGATAAACAAGACTGACAAAACTTTAACCAGACTCATCAAGAAAAAAAAAAAGAGAACCCAAATAAATAAAATCAGAAGTGAAAGAGGAGAAATAACAACTGACACCAGGAAAACTCGGAGGAGTATAAGAAAATATGAACAATGCAATGTCAACAAATTGGACAACCTGGATGAAATGGATAAATTCCCAGAAACATACAATCTCCCAAAACTAAATCATGAAGAATCAGAGAATCTGAATACACAGATTATGCCTAGTGAAATTGAAGTAGTAATAAAAAAAAAAAACTTCCAATGAACAAAAACCCTGGATTGGATGGCTTCACAGGTAAATTTTACCACAAATTCTGAGAAGAACAAACACTTCTCATTCTCAAATTGTTTCAAAAAATTCAAGAGGAGGAAAGATTCCCAAGCCATTTTATAAGGTCAGCATTATCTTAATTCCAAAACCAGATAATGACACTACAAAAAAGAAAATTATAGTCCAATATCCCTGATGAACATAGATGCTAATATCTTCAACACAATATTAGGAAACCGAATACAGCAATACATCAAAAAGGCCATAAACCGTGATCAAGTGGGACTTATTCCAAGAATGAAAGGTTGGTGCAACATACACAAATGAATAAATGCGATACACCACATAAATAAAATGAAGGATGGAAACTGCATGATCATATCAATAGATGCAGAAAAAGCATGTAATAAAATTCAGCATCCATTTACAGTAAAATCTCTCTGCAAAGTGGGAATAGGGGTTACCTACCTAAACATAATAAAAGCCATATATGACAAACCCAGTGTCAACATACTCAACAGGCACAAACTACAAACATTGCTCTTAAGATCAGGAATGAGAGAGGGATGTCTTCTTTCACCTCTCTTATTCAACATGGTACTAGAAGTCCTAGCCATAGCAGTCAGATAAGAAAAAGATATAAAAGACATCCAAATTGGAAATGAAGAGTAAAACTCTTTATTTGCAGATGACATGATACTGCACATAGAGAACACCAAAGATTCCACCAAGAAACTACTAAAACTGGTAAATGAATTCAGTAAAGTAATAGGGTATAAAATTAATATCCATAAATCAGTTGCATTTTTATATGACAATAATGAACTATCAGAAAGGGAAATTCATAAAACAAACCCATTCACAATTGCTTCAATAAGAGTAAAATACCCAGGAATATATCTAACAAAGGATGTTAAAGACCTCTACTCAGAAAATTATAAGACACTGAGTAAGGAAATTGAAGGATATACAAATAAGTGGAAGCACATACCATGTTGATGGAAAGGAAGAATTAACATCAGTAAAGTGCCCATATCATCAGAAGAAATCTATAGATTTGATGTAATTTTTATCAAGATTCTAATGTTATTCACAGAACTAGAATGAATATTTCAAAAATTTGTATGGAACCACAAAAGGCCCCACATAGCAACAGTGATACTGAGAAAGAACAAAGTTATAGGAATCATACTACCTAATATGAAACTATACTATGAGGCCACAGTAATCAAAACAGCATGGTACTGGCATAAAAATAGACATTTAGGGAACAAAACAGAGAGCCCAGAAATCAATCCACACCTTAGGAGTCAATTTTGATTGTTTGTTTTTTTGTTTATGTAATTAATTTATTTTTTCAAATACATTTGTCTCTGCCTTCCTCCCACCACTTTCCCTTGTCCCCTCCCCCCTCTCATTCCTTCAATCCTTCCCCACTTTGGTTTTGTCCATGAGTCCTTGCTATATGTTTCTTGACTTTCCCATTCTCTTCTTTTTCCTCCAACTACCCCTCCCTCCTTCCCTCTTGTTTCTGTTGGTTTCTTTTCCTTTCAGTGTTGCTGGTCTTATTTTCCTTGCATCTTTGTACTCTTGGTTAGGTGCTCATAGATTGGAAGAATTAATATCATCAAAATGTTCATACTACCCAAAGCAATTTATAGATTCAATGCAATCCTTATTAAGATACCAATGACATATTTCACAGAAATAGAACAGACATTTCAAAAATTTATATGGAACCATAAACAACCCCTAATAGCCGCAGCAATTTTGAGAAAGAAAAACAAAGTAGGAAGAATCACAATACCGGACATCAAACTATACTACAAAGCCACTATGCTCAAAACAATCTGGTACTGGCACAAGAACAGACCCATAGACCAGTGAAACAGAATAGAAAGCCCAGAAATAAGCCTAGGTCTATATGGGCAATTAATATTTGACAAAGGGAGCAGAAGCATAAAATGGAGTAATAATAGCCTCTTCAACAAAGAGTCAATTAATATACAACAGTAAATAAGCACATACAATGGGCTAAAGATAGTTTATTTAATAAATGGTGTTAGGACAATTGGACAGACATGTGCAGAAAAATGAAACTAGATCACTTCTTACAGTACACAAGAATAAATTTAAAAAGGATTAAAGACTTAAATGTTAGACCCAAAACAATAAAAATCTTAGAAGAATACATAGGCAGCAAAATTCCAGACATTGCTTATAGAAATTTTTTATCAAATATATCCCCTTAAGCACGGGAAACAAAAGGAAAAGTAAACAAATGGGACTACATCAAACTAAAAAGTCTTTGCTCAGCAAAGAAAACCATCAATAAAATAAGACAACCCATGGACTGAGAGAACATATTCAAGGATATATCTGATAACAGGTTAATATCCAAAATTTGTAAAGAACTTATAAAACTCAACCACAAAAACACAAACAATCCAATTAAAAATGGGCAAAGGACTTAAATAGACATTTCTCCAAAGAGAATATACAGATGGCCAGTGGACTCATTTTTATTTGGAGATTTAATGTCACTAATCATCAGAGAAATGCGAATTAAAACCACAATGCAATATCACCTCATACAGGTCAGAATGGCTATCATCAATAAATCAACAAATAACAAGTGCTGGCAAGGACGCGGAGAAAGGGGAACCCTTTTGCACTGCTGGTGGAAATACAGATTGGTGCAGACAATGTAGAAAGCAATATGTGATACCTCAAAAAATTAAAAATAGATTTGGCTTTTGACCCAGAAATCCCACTTCTTAGAATATATCCTAAGAAACCCAAAACACTAATTCAAAAGAACATAAGCACCCCTATGTTCACTGCAGGGGTATTTATTACAATCTCCAAATATGAAAGCAGCACGAGTGTGCATTTGTAGATGAGTGGATAAAACAACTATGGGACATTTACACAATGGACTACTACTTGGCGGTAAAAAAGAAAACTTTACCCTTTGCAACAGCATGGATGGACCTGAAGAACATTATGCTAAGTGAAATAAGCCAATCAGAGAAAGGCAAATACCACATGATTTCACTCATATGTGGAATGTAATGAACAAATGGAACTAACAAGCAAAATAGAAACAGATTCATAGATAGAGAGCAGGATGAAAGCTAAGAGGGGGAAGATAGAAGGTGGAGGGATTGAGCAAAAAAAAGGCTCATGGACATGGACAACAGTGTGGTGATTGCGGGGGAAAGGGGGTAAACGGGTTAAATGGTAATGGAAAAAATACAATTTAAAAATGACACAAGTGAATCCTCTCTGAACAACTTTATGTTATGATGTTTAATTGCAAATTTCATTATTTTGGTATTTAATTACAAAACAGTTAAAAAATTTTGCAAAGACAATGTACTATGAAAGATCCAGGAGGAACAGCAAAGGAGCCATGGAAAGAAAAGAGGCAGCTTAGCAAAATACAGGCTTGAGGCTAAACTCCTTGGAGTTTAGGCTTTAGCTTTAGCACAGGAAGGATCCACTCTGTGTGTCTGAACGAAAGAGTCCTAGGAAAATTCAGACAGGGGGCTTGCCCTGTTGAGACTCAGAGAGAATCTCAGTTCCAAGGGAAAATGTGAATCCCAGACAGGTAGGGTTGACCCCAGATCAAGGAGGCAAATCATGGAAACATCTTCTCTCCCTCCATTTTCTTGATTTGTCCAATTTATTTTAATTCAATGTATATAAAAGAGAATGAGTTTTGAGATATACACACAAGCATGACAAAATCTTTTTAGATGCAATTGACTTATATGTGGGAAAAAAAGGAAAATATTTAATATAACATTTACTGTGACTCATTTTCATTTGGGGATTTAATGTTTGAAATATTTATTCTTTATTCTATATATTTGGGCTGTGATCTATAAACTCTGCCATCAGGAGAAACTGGATATAGCTCAATGTTTTAGGTTTAATTTTTTTTAATGTGTGTATTTATTAAGATATAAGCGGTTTTCTTTTCAGGCAATTTTCTAATCATCCAGATCTCATAATTAAATACATGTCTATAGGCTTAAGTTTCTTCATGTCTAAAACAATTAATAGTTTCATTTACGTATTTTTTTTGAAGAATAAATAGAATATATCTCAGAAAGAGTTAGTAGGACCCCTAATATAAACAATCAATAAATGTTAACTACTATGAATATTATTTTTATTATTTCATTGTTATTTTTGTTTTTATTATTGTTGGACTACAAAGTTCTTGATGTATATATACATATATTTCATAACTGAGAACACAAAAATGCCTACTAAATATTTGTTGAACAATATAATGAGAGAAATTAATAGGGACTCATCCACCAGGGTTGCTTTCTACAGTGAAAGTAAGTTTTATCAGGTCTTTCTCAAAATTAATCATCTCTGTTTATTTTGTGAGGAAAAGACTGAGTATAACCTTGCGAATCTGTTTTGTTTTTATACTATAGATGATGGGGTTGAGCACAGGGGGCAAAAGCAAGTATACATTGGCCATCATCGAATGGACCACTTTGGGGGCTGATCGGCCATAGCGATGCACTAAGGACAAGCTCACCATGGGGATGTAGAAAATAGCAACTGCTCCAATGTGGGAAATGCAAGTACTGAAGACCTTGTGTTGTTCTTTGGGAGAGGCCATACCGAGCACAGAGCGAATGATCAAAATATAAGACGTGACAATGCATGGTGTATCCACCCCTGTGGTCAAGATGAGATCGATTAATCCACAGATGTTATTAGCCCGAGTATCTGAACATGCTAATTTAATCACATCTGGATGGTAACAGTAAGAATGAGAAAGGACATTTGCTCTACAGAAATAGAGGGGTTTAAGGAGCAAGAGCAGTGGCACTATTAATACTACAGTACGTATAATCATTACAGTGCCCATCTGAAGAATCCTGGACTTAGTGAGAATGGTAGTGTACCTTAGAGGGTCACAGACTGCCACATAGCGGTCAAAGGCCATACCCACTAGCACCCCCGATTCCATGACAGTAAATCCATGAAGGAAAAACATCTGGATAATGCAGCTATCTAGGCTGATTTCTCTTGCATTAAACCAAAGGATAGCTAATGTCGTCGACATGGTAGAAACGGCCAAGCCCAAGTCAGTAGCAGACAGCATGGAGAGGAAATAGTACATGGGCTCATGGAGACTCTGCTGGGTAATGATGGCGAAGAGGATCATGCTGTTCCCAGAGAGAGCAATGGCATAAAGACAGCAGAAGGGAATGGAGATCCAGGCGTGGGCCGACTCCAGGCCAGGAATGCCGGTCAACAAGAAAGTCGGAAATGTAGATGTCAAGTTACTTAAGGTCTCCATGTTTTGTAGATTTGTAGCATTTGTTCTTACAATGCTCACATCCTATAGAAATAAGATATTACATGGTTGCACAAAATATCTATACAAATTTTCTTTGGGTTAAGAAATTTATCTAAAGATACAGATAAGCACTCTATCATTAAGATTGTCCTGAATCAAACTGTATTTTATTACACATATATGTGTGTGTATGTGTGTGTGTGTTTATTCTTAAAATCAAGGTAAATATGCCAATATAATTTTGTAAATATTAAAAGATAATTATTTTCTATAATGACAGAATTTAAAGCTCCATTAAATCACAAGATTAAATTATTAGAGAGTTTTAAAAAATCAATGCATTTATTTTGAATGACTTGTATATGAAATGACTAATAGAAGTCCACTTAAGAATATCTATGGTTCTGCAAGTTTCATGTGGGTATTTATCTGAAAACATTTCTATATTTTTGTTGATAATATATATTTGGAAGTTGTCACTGTGTGTTATTTTAATTCAACAGTATTTGTAAACGACCTCAGAAATTAGATTTATAAGAGAAAACTGATGAAGATGGAACTATATAGAAATTATTGGAAAGGTCTATATACTATAAAGCAAGATGAATCTAGGCAACCCTACAGGAAGATTAAAATCAAGAGAGAATGGTATCATGACAGAGAATTACATGAACAACTGTGTTGAATTGCCTTAGTGGTCAAGTCTTATAAAGACTGAAATTTTCAAATGCTTCTGAGAATACATTAGTGACCCTAAAAAAAAATAGTTGAAATCTAGCATGGAAAGATAAAAACCTGCTACAGTGGCTTAAGGGGTGAATACAAAACAAGTAGGGGAGGTATAGTGTCTAATATTTTTGAAAACTTATCAGGAAAGACAAGGAGAAAAATCAGCCATGATCTAAGCAGACTGTAAGGTGAATGTAAGATTTTTCTAAGAACTGGAAAAAGCTAAACAAATGTACATATTTCCAAACTGATGTTAAAAATACATACAATCACAGTGAGAGACTGGAAATACAGAATGCTGGGGATTAATTGATGTAGCAAATTCCTTAAGAAAGTAGTGGGTGATTGAATATAAAGCATAACAGTAATTAGCTCTCAAACAGATGAGGATCATCATTTCTCTGGACACTAGTAAGTGGCAAAAGAGTAGGTTGGTGGAAGGTTATAAAAGGGAAATATCACCCAGTGCTACTTTTTTTTTTCAGAAAATTGTTTATTGTGGTCAAATACACCAAACATAGAATTTTCCCTCAACCATTTTTAGGTGTGCAGTTCAGTGATATTAAATGCATTCATAATGTTGTGCAACCAATACCACCATCCATCTTTAATACATCTTTTCATCTTATAAAAGTGAAACTCGGCCCCTTTCACAGCCCCTGGCAACCACCATTCCATTTTATCTCTCTATGATTTTGACTATTCTAAGTAACTCATGTAAGTATAATCATATAGTATTTTACCTTTTGTGATGGTTTATTTCACTTAGCATTATGTCTTGAAGAGTCAAGAAGGTTATATCATACATTAGAATTTTCTTCCTTTATAACCATTTCCTATTTCTTCCTGTGAATTATTAGGGGAAATTAAATCCTGTTCAAGAAGTATGAAGTGATGGATGCAGATCAAAAGACAACGTAGAGGTTTTCAGTAGATATTGCAGAGAATAGAAGAGGCTGTTGAATCAATACACGCACAAATGTTATAAAGTCTTGTTCAATTACAAATTTAAAATTAATATTTAAAATACATTTACATTATTAAAAACAATTTTAGGAAAACAAAATAAAATAATAGCAGTATTAGTTATTATAATACTAATATTTTTCAAGCAACATCTTTAAAATACTAGGTGAAGTTAACTTCCTGAGAGTAAATACCTTGTAATAAATTTACACGTTCATTCCCTTTATGCAAGTTTCTACAGATTCTTTTTAATCTGCAGTTCCCAGGGTTTTCATTCAAGTGGAGAAAAATTATTACAATACTCTACTTTAATCTAGTCGTGTCCAGATACCCACACGTTATGTGGATCCCTAAGTATAAGGAGGACCTTGACATTATCTGACTTTTCTGTAAGCCCATGTGAATATTTGTGAATAATGACAGAGCACAACATCAACACAATTAACACCTTTCTCTACCTCCTCCTTACCATCTTCATATGGAGCCTTTTCTGTCTTCACTACCAGAGCAAGAACAAGTTACAGATGAACTTTATAGTAAAGTGGCATATAAGCTGTGAGGCTCTTGGTAAAATTTAAATTTCCCTAGAGCCATAAAAAGAGAAAAACTTTCCTTCTATAAATATAGGACAATGCTGTGTAATCTCAGAAGAGTTTCAGCTACCCGCTCAAGTGGCAAGTAGTCCACAGGGACCTTAAAGGTCAAGCACAGAAACCAAATTCTCCATATAAATGAATGTTTAGACATTGCTGTGTCACTGGGGGATAGAGAGGTGCATGCCATTGTCTCTGGATTATCAGTGTGCTGGGAAGACAGGAAAGCGAACAGATGTTCACTGGAATAACTGTGGTGACAATGAAGACAGAAGGAATCTGTGCCCCATTCTGCTGAACTCTGTTTTTTCCTTACTGCAATGACCCATAGGGAGGATGACATCCACTCTCGAATCCATCTGTATTCAGCGACTCACTAACTTTTCCCCAAGAAATGGGTCAGTTTCATATCTATTAAATGGTTCCCATTTTTCTCTTGGCTGAATAATGAGTTCTCACATACATGTGTTCTTGCTCTCTTACTTGTAGTTTTCCTGTGGTATTAAGTTTAACATCCTACACTCATGGGGGATTTTATCCAAAAGGTTGGGTGTGTATCTCAGGTAGTTGAGTAAAAGATGCAGATTATTTTATAGGCTTAGCAAAGCTACATTCATAGAAAAAGTCAAGATACACAGCCAAATATTATGTTTTCCTTTATAGAGAAGCCTCATATTGGCAGAGTCTTGTGTTTGTCTAGATATCAATTAAACCAGTAAATTGTTCCCAATTAGTGATTTTTCCTTAAGTTATATTTAGCTTTTTTTCCCACATGCTTCCTTGTATGAGAACTCTTAATGTCAGAGTGTTCAATTCAAGCCCTATAAATATATCTGGAATCTCTTTCAAATGTATAAACTGATACTACAGTTAACAAAAATAAATTATGAACAAAACATTGTGTAAAATTATACAAATCAGTGTCAAAGAATGTAAGTTTCACTGCTATTGTCTTCAAAGAATAATGTAGTATATACTTAATTTTGCGAAGAGGGTAAATATTATGTTGTGTTCTTACCACAAAAAATGAATAATAATAGAGGGGGTAGGAGGAAACAGGGAGATGATGAATATGATTATGGCCTTGATGGTTTCATAGTTGTAAACTTATCTTCAAATTCATCAAGTTGTGCACGCTATGTATACTGCATTTATATGTCAATCATACTGCAATAAAATACTTAAGACTTCTATGCAAGTTCCACTGAATAAGCTTGCTAAACTAATCAGAAATGTTTATTCCTCCTGTAAAACAAATTGACTGATGCTAGCAGCCGGTTGGAATACTCATAGCTCATTGTCTAATTAACAAGTCCTCAATGCCCCAATAAGCGAATTGTACCCTACTTGCTTTTTCTCAGTCATTATAATTATTGTAATGGAAATTGCATACAGAATATTAAAATACAGTTTACAAAAGGAAGATAATATGACATTTCAATTTACAGAACTACATTAGAAGCCCCTAACTCTATATCAAATGATGACAAATAAATCATATATATATGTGTATATATATATATGTTTTAGGTCAAAAGAAAATATTCAGTGTAGGTTAAAATTATTTTTATGACTTATATACGTAACTGACTTTATTAACTAGTTGACCTAACCATCAACTAAACAGAATTGAATAAAATGACTTCTGTTTTGCTTGTTTATGTGATTCTCTTTTCTGCACTGTGAATTAAATCTTCAAGAATAAGGGATAAATTAACTCAATAAACACTGTTAACCACTGCTTTTGTGTAAAGCACTGTGTTTATAAATGAACGCCAGGTAAATAAAACATGTTTATTTTAGCCTGAACAACCAAGACTCAATAAGATAATGCACCTGATAATACTTTGTAACCATTAATCATTATACAGATGTAAGTATAAACCTCGAGAACCAACTTATTTTTCTTTCCTAGAAGTTACTTCCACTTGATCTGCCATGTTGTAACGGAGGGGATCTGGCCAGATCGCTGGGCAGAAGAAAGGAAACCCGAAGAGGGGGTGGGGAAGCACCAACGGCAGCAGGATTGAAATCGCAGCCAAAACCACGTGACGGACTCCCGCAGGGAAGGGTAGACAACTAGCATGTCTTGTGACACAACCAGAGGAAGCTTTCACAGATTATGCAAGGCTGAAAAGGTCACAGCACACCTGTATCTTGGAGGTGAACACGGCGACAGCTCCACTCCACACAGATGCAGGTTGACTGACGACCGTGATGGACGTTAGCCTGGATTTGCAAGCAAGCTGAACATTTTCCCAGTGCACAGGATTTGGAGGCAGGAGATTTAAACGGAGGGTGTACTGGCACTCACCTGTTTTTTCTTTTCCCTGCCAGCCAAGTTTGGGGTCAGGAGTCTGAGTGTTTCCAGGCCAGCGGGCTCTGGAAGCCACGTGACCAACCAATAACCCTCCTACCTCTCCTTGGAGGAGAAGCAGTGATGGCACCGGTGACTGGAGCTGCACTGTGTGGTTCTGCCCGGCCAGGCACGCAGACCCACTGGGGAGCCAACAGCTGGAGGAACATGGTGCAGGCACTGGGCCCGTGAGCAGCCACAGGAGGAAAGGGCAGCAGGCAGCAGGTGGGACCCCTCCCCCCGCCGACACACTGCCTGGATAATCCTGCTGCACCGGTGCATCTGTGTTTCCCAAAGGACGGTATTTTTTAATGGGAGAAGGAACTCTGGGTGCAGCCTAGATCTGGTCTGGATGGCAAAAGAGGGTGGCAAGGTTATTTGTCCTTGGGGGTTTTACAGGGTATGGGCTTTGAGGCAGAAGCCCAGTATTCTTCCAAAATTGTATAACCTTTAAATGAATGACTCCTTTCCTTTTTCACCAAATTGCTGCTTCTAGAATTTATGAGCACCCCAAGTGCTGTTCAGTAACAATGTTGTGAAATATATTTTCTTCTCTTCAAAGGGAACCCCTATGGAACTCCTTGACTTCGTAATTATATTTTGCTGCTAGTTTCAGATTTGTAGAAATCCATTGGCTCACTTTAACAACATTTAATGCATATGTACCATATACCTGAAATTATACTACTGCCTGGAGATACTTTCATAGCATCTGTCATTCCACGCAGTTATACACAAAAGTCTTTTTAATAGATTATTTATGAGAAACACATAACAGAATGAAATTCAGGAATAAATGCTGTATCCATGTTCAAAGTAATGATTCAATTTTATTTTCAATTAAACATGTAAACACAGAGTTACTGTGTCACTGTGTTGATATTTGTTTGGCTCTTTTCCACTTATCTGAGCATCCACTTTTTCTGGTGCCAGTAAACTCACCCAGGGGACAGACAGATGAAGCACAACAGAATGGCACAGGAATCCCCCAAGAGTACAATGACGTCAGCTGGATAAATGGTTACACCATCATGGTCCCTTATAAAAATTTTCCATTCATAGAGGTAAATGGGTGATTTCCTTTAACCTATTCTAAATAAGGGCAAGAGGGGTCTCTCCTCCCTGTCTAAAGGCCAAGGTAAGTAACTACTCTCAGATCAGAAACAGTACTTGTTTGTGTCTAGAATAAAATGTTTCTGGTGCCTTTAAGTTGCATCACAAGTAATTTGGCTTAGATAAACAGGAAGAATTTTTTGGAAGTGATGTTAATGACAATAATTCACCTTGTCTTCTGGCATTGCTCCTTCAATATCTATATTTGTATCCATTCTAATTTTCCACATCTTGACAGGTAAGACCCTCTCCTTTGTTTCCCCTAGTCTCTGATCTCCAAACCCCCCAAGCTTCTGATTATATTTACTTTCCACTGTTGTGCTGACTTGCATGGACCTGGTAACCTATTAAGAAATTCCAAATCCCTAACAACTACAAATTGGCAGTCACAAAGTAGTCCCAGGGATATAAAGGAGAGCACAGGGCATATAGTCAATTGTATTGTAATAACTGTGTATGCTTGCCAGGTGGGTACTGGAAGTAACAGGGGTACCCCTTTGTAAAGTAAATGATAGTCTAACCACTATGTTGTACACCTGAAACTACTACACAATAATACTGAATGTAAACTGTAATTGAAAAATAAAATTTAAGAAAAGAAACTCCAAATCTCATATAAATGTTTTGTTTTCATCTGTTTAGCTAATCATAGCAAAAACTGTGCTACTTATTTGTATGTATTTTCTGACACATATAATAACCAAACCCAAAATACAATCATTGGCACATCCTCACTATTGTTTAACTTCAATTTCTAATGGTTTACACTTACTGCAGCACATTTATCCCATTCAGTTGTTTTGGTATGCAGGAATCTGCTTTATTTCCTTTTAACTTTGTCTGAACACCAATAGTAGTGTGCACAGTAAAGTGATAATACTTTCAGAGTCAGAAAGCCCAGGATACATACTCTGGCTCCATTATATCCATCAATGGGGACCTTCAATAAGTTCGTCATTCTGAACCTAGGTCATCTCACCTTAAAACTAGGAATGTTAGTCAAAGTCTACTACTGTTGTTGTTAAATTAAAGCAACAGCATGTAAAAATATCTAGCAGAGAACCTAGCTCAATATTACTTCCTCTTTTCTCTAAAAATGTTAAAACTATCCTTTCATTTATCTTCCAAACTTTCATCTAGTTTATATTTAATCCAGTTCGCAGACACAGACTGCAGTGCCTCACGTCAGCACATTCATAGGGTATGGTCACAGCTTCACCTCCATGTAAGTGGTTTACTTTGTGTCATCTGACAAACACTGTTTCTAAACTGAGGAACATATAATGAAGGACTCTCTTAAATCGTTCTCTGAGAATAGATGAATCAATTAAGTAAACACATTTAATTACTTAAATTCATGGCATTTTCCATCACAGGGAAATCATTATGTCATTCCAGAGATTGTGTTGGTATCCACTGTGTAGCCAAATCATCATCTGATGGTAACTGATTTTTCCCTGCAGCAGGCTATATCTCCAGACCTTCCTTTTTATGAGAGATGACTAGTAATCTAGAAAACCAGACTTCATATTCTTCTTTCTAAAAGATTAGAGATGTTTTACCCTTTTCTTGATTAGTCATACTTCTAAGAAACTAAATGAGAATAAAGCTACTTGCCTTCTTTTTCTAAAACCTCTGGTACATATTCCAAGTGATGTCCAATTACACAGCCCAACATTTTTTTTTTTATAGAAATTGAGTCTAATAGAATGAAGTTGACTGGGAGGTGGAGGTCACAAAACGAAGATCAATCCCAGACTATCTGGCCCTGCCTGATGCCAAGCACATGCTAGCCCCCCAGTTTCTGAACTCAACTTCTTTGTCCACTCTAGACAACACAGTGATGCTGAGAAACAAACCTTGGGCAAGTTGGTGAACTTGCATGTGTGTTTCTGTCAGAGTAGAAATCTTTCTTATTTTTTTTTTAGAGATGCTTTAAAGCAGTCTTGAATTAAATGAAGAAACAAAACAGCAGAATAAAATGTAGAAATGAATTTTCTGAATTTCCTAACTCATTTGAAAATGTCAAGGAAACTAATAAACTGAAAACATGGATATCATTTATCTCTCAATAAACAGTAGCTCCATGCTTTTTAAAGGAATAAGGCCAGTTTCAAATTTAAGGAATATAGCACAATCTTATATATGCTATATTAATCTGTCTACAAATATATAACCTTGAAAATAAAAAGGTTATTTTTTAGGGTTAAGTGCATAAAATACACACAGTATCAAATTATTGAAGGAATTATTGATACATATGCACACTGGCAGCAGTGGCCATTTTTATCACTATTGGTAATTTCTGGGAAATTAAATTGTTAATTCAAAAGAAATTAAGTCTTTAATTTTTGAACAAACAATAACAAATGGACCTTTTACTAACCTCTCTCCACCTTGTAAGAGAGAAGTTTTCTTTTAGTCCAACAATCCTTATGAATTGTTAATTAATTAAAAACAATTGTTTTAATTAGTATTCCTTTGGCTGATGGTAAAAACAAATATTATTCCTGTATTACTAGCAGTTCTTCTTTGGGGAATTCTATTTTAATGTCTTTTGCTCATTTTTTATTTTCTTTACTGTTATATGGTAAGCACATTATTTGACTGAATGTTGTATATGCTTCAAGTATGTCTCCCAATTTGTAAGTATCCCTCTAATAAAGATTTTTAAACCATACAACAATTCTTTGTATTTGGTCAAATCAAATATGTTACTCTTTCCCCTTATGGTTTATATATTTTGTGTTATTGTTAGAAAATTCTTTCTCGTTCAAGGTTTGTATATTTCCCTGAGTTTAATTCATAGTATGTGGAATTTATTCATAAGTAAATATTTAACCATAAGGAAATAATTTAAATGTATATTGTGGTATATGCTTTATTATTATTTTTTTTTTCAAATAGAGCTTACCCAACTCCATGTATTGAATTACTCTATTACTACTGGTTTAAGAGGTTTCTTTTATACTTAACTAAATGTTTACCTAGGACTGTCCCTGTACTTTTAATTCTATCCTTGGGTTTTATTTGTTTCCAAAAACATACTAAATTTTTGTAATAATATCTGAAGTGAATTTCCTGAAAAGAGATGGTTTCCCGCTGTTAAAAATGAATTTTCACTTAGAATCTGATTTTAATAGTTCTGAATTTCCAAGGCAAAATTAGTCCATTATTTTTTAGATCAAGTCCTTCTCATGGTTAAATAGAAAATTCCAGAAATGGCAAATAAGATATAAATTAATTAGAAAAAAAACATATTCACCACCTACTATAAGCAAAAAATTCTACTAAGCAATTAGCTAAAAATAATCCCTTATTCTCATGAGAATATATTAAGTAAAAATTGATAATTCAATTGGATAAAATGTAATTAAAAATATTGATAAGAGTACAAGACAATAAGTGGTAAACACCAAATACATTTAGCTAAGTAAATTGAAATTATTTAATATCTTACTTCAGTGACAAATCCTACAGATAATAATATTGAGTGGAAGAAGCAAAATGCAAATAACATGTACTACATGATTCTATTTATATCAAGAACAGAGAAAGGAAATTAGGGTAACAAAAAACACAAGAATGATTACAATAGAAGAGGATATTGATGAGCATAAGACATTAGGAAGTCTCCTGGGTTGGTGGTAATGTTTTCTCAGTTAATTTTGGAAGTTGTTACTCAAGTGCATATAGATATCAAACTTCATTGAGCTGCGCTCTAAAGTTTTGTTAACTAAATGTAATCCAAACTTCAACTAAAGATAATTTTTAAATTCTCAATTTAGAAAGTCAAGATCTTGCAAGAGAATTCAGCTCCTTCAGACCATAATGTTAACCTACTATAACTCTACTTTCCCTATCTTCTTCTTGACTGGGGTCCCTGGACTTGAATGGGCTCATGCCTGGATCTCCATCCCCTTCTGCTGCCTCTATTTAACTGCCCTCTCTGGGAACACCTTCATCCTGTTCATTGTCCTCACTGAGCAAAGCCTCCATGAGCCCATGTACTATTTCCTCTCCATGTTGTCCACCACTGACATTGGTTTATGCCTCTCTACACTGGGAACGGTACTGGGAATATTCTGGGTCGATGCACGGGAGATCAGCTTCAATGCCTGTTTATCACAGATGTTCTTCATTCACCTCTTCACATTCATGGAATCCTCAGTGCTCCTGGCTATGGCCTTTGATCGTTTTGTGGCCATTTCTAACCCCTTGAGATATGCTACCATTCTAACTCATGCAAGGATTGCTCAGATTGGTTTGGCAGTCATTACCAGGGGGACTATCATTCTGACACCACTAGTCCTACTTCTTAAGCGCCTATCATTCTGCCACAGCCACGTACTCCATCACTCCTATTGCTTCCACCCTGATGTGATGAAGCTCTCGTGCTCAGATACAAAGATCAATAGTGCTTTTGGACTAACGGCAATAATCTCTACCGCTGGGGTAGACTCTATCTTTATTTTGCTTTCCTACATCTTGATCGTTCGTTCGGTTCTCAACATTGCATCCCCAGAGGAGAGGAAAAAGGCCTTCAGCACCTGCATTTCTCATATCACTGCTGTGGCCATATTCTACATCCCTTTGATCAGCCTGTCTTTCGTTCACAGATTTGGAAAACGTGCTCCACCCTATGTGCCCACACTAATTGCTAATGTATACTTGCTCATTCCCCCTGTGATGAATCCCATCATCTATAGTGTGAAGACAAAGCAGATTCAAAAAGCTATATTCAAACTTGTATGTTTTAAGAGAACTCATACTTAACAATTGTTGTTCTCATTAAAACTCAAAGAAAATGAAAATTTGTCAGATATTGGAGTTATAAACCCACGCAATTTTAGAGTTGGGTGGAACTAAACATTGCCCAAATTCAAATATCTCTACAATGTAGCTAATTCTACCTAAGGCAATCTTATATATTCTATACGAAAATACTAACTCAGATTCTCACTACTACTCAGTTACCCTATTCCTATAAATGATTAACTGATCTCTCTGCTGTTTCTGCCCCAAACTACTGTCATTCACTTTTAAATAACTTTCCAAATACCTAGCTCAAATAAAATTTATAAGCAAACCAATAAGCATCTCTTCCACGTTTATTTCTCATCCAACAAATAAATGAAACAGAACGGCCTATGATAAAGTACTCCAAAATTTGGGCTCACCTTTCATTTAAATTTTAATCTACCTCTTTCTCTTTTTACATACTCTGTAGTCTAGAAAACCAGTCTGCTAACTGCTCTATCATGCACCTTTCTTAAAAGTGGGCTTCACTATTAAATTCACTGCAACCTTGACACCCACTCCACCTTGAAATTCTACTTACATGTCAAAGCTCACCCTTAAATATCTTCTTCATTAAATTATATGATTGTTTCAATGATATCTGATCTTTCCTTCTCATAATTTGCATTTTATAATGATCTTGCTCTATTTTTTCATTTATGTATTTTGGACTATAGGTTCTATATAAATAGTAGTAGTAGTAGTAGTAGTAATAGTAGTAGCAGTAGTATTTCCATAAAACTTTAAATTTCTCAAATTAAAAAAATGTCCTATGGTCAATTAATTTTTAACAAAGAGGGTAGGAGCATAAAATGCAGTAAAAATAGCCTCTTCAATAAATGGTGCTGAGAGATCTAGACAGAAGCATGCAAAAAATGAAACTATACCACCAAACAAACACCATACACCAAAGTAAACTTAAGATGAATAAAAGATTTAAATATAAAACATAACACCCAAAAGTACTAGAGGAGAGCATAGGCAGGAAAATTTCAGATATCCCACCTAGCAATGTTTCACCAATATATCCCCTATGACAAGGAAATAAAGGAGAAAAAATAAATAAATGGGGCTACATCAAATTAAAAAGCTTCTGCACAGCTAAAGAAAACATCTGCCAAATGAAAAGGGAACCAACTGTATGGGAAAATATATTGGCCAATGATACCTTCGGCAACAGTTTCATCTCCAAAATACATAAAGAACTCACATGACTCCACACCAGAAAGACAATCCAATTAAAAAATGGGCAAAGGACCTGAACAGACACTTCTCCAAGGAGGACATACAGGTGGCCCATAGGCAAATGAAATGATGCTCAACATCATTTGCCATCAGAGAAATGCAAATTAAAACCACAGTAAGACACCATTTCACACTGATCTGAATGGCCATCATCAAAAAACAAGTGCTGGTGAGGTTGCAGATAAAAGGGAGCAGTAGTACACCATTGGTGGGAATAAAGACTGGTACAACCACTGTGGAAAACAGTATAGAATTTCCTCAAAAAAACTAAAAATGGAACTGCCTTTTGACCCAGCAATTCCACTGATGGGATTATACCCTGAGAATCCTGACACACCAGTCCAAAAACCTATTCACCCCTATGTTAATAGCAGCATTATTTACAATAGCCAAGTGTTAGAAACAGCCTAACTGTCCAGCAGTAAATGAGCTGAACAAAAAACTATGGTACATTTACACAATGGAATACTATGCCACAGAAGGAAAAGAGGAGCTCTTACCCTTCATGACAGCATGGATGGAAATGCAGAGAGTATTATGCTAAGTGAAATAAACCAAGGAGTGAAAGACAAACACCACAAGATCTCATCTATAAATGGAACATAGTCAACAGAATAAACAAATGAGCAAAAAAGAACTAGAGACATGGAAATAAACAACAAACTGACAAGGACCAGAAGGGAGGAGAGAGGAGATAAAGGGGGAAAGATAAGGAAGTGTCAAGTCAAGGAACATATACAGAGGACCCATGGACAAGGCAATGGGGCAAGGATTGTTTTGGGGAGTGGAGGTTTGGCAGGGTGGGGAAGAGCAATGGGGAAAATGGGGACAACTGTAACAGAACAACAATAAAAACACAAAGAAATAAAATGTATGTTTGTGTAAAAATAAACACCTTTAATTCTTTGGTGCTGCTACAATACCTAAAAGAATACCTTTCACTTAACAGATACTGAGTGATAGTTGTCAATATGAACTGAACATAATGGACTATTAAATAGTCAGATCATCTGAATTTCCGTGATAAGTCATTCAATTCAATGTTTGGCATGTATAAAGTAAGAAGTTTGTCTTAGCTGCCAGCTTTTCTACCTCTTATTATATAACAATCATAGCTCTGACTTTCCAAAAAATATAGGCAAAAGGCAATTTTGGAGCCTGAGATCTCAGTCTTATCTCAACTTATCCCAAGTTTCATTGGGCCCAATTTGACTTAGAATAATTCAAGTCATTTTTTCATGAATATGAGATTTTCCAGGACTAATTGCTATTATGTAATTTTTAAAAAATTCTCAGGTGCCAATGACAAAAAAATAATGCTCACTCACCCTTTGCTCCTATATCCAATTAATCTGCATCATGTTATGTTTCTATTCTAAAATGGAAATATTTCTTCATCTCTACTCTTACACTTAGTCTAGGACACTAAAACCTTTAAACTAAGTCAGGTTTTTCTTATAAGTTTCTAGGCCTGCAATCCTGTCCCTTTTCCCCCTTTGTTTTTCATAAGCTAATCAGAAAAAAAAAGTTTTTAAATTGAATTTAGTTCTATGAAAAATAATAACTAAATTATCATTAATGAAAGATTTTGTAGAAAATGCCAAAGTCCTTCTTGATGTATTTCCTCAAGTTCAGTCTTTCTAACTTCTCCAGAGCAAACCACTATAAGTGTCATATTTATCCTATGCTTTATGCATTTATACCCATAGATATGGGGAATATAAAATTTAATGCAAAATTTATCAAATGTATTACAAACAGTAAAAGAATTTCTTAGGGATACTTTGCCTGTTATTTTAAGAACTACGAGTTCTGTCCAGAAGGTATCCAGCCATGTAATGTGAAAAATATAAACATTGGTTAAAGAAGATGCAGGATACAACAAACATTGTACATAAGACAATGGTGCCTCAGTCCCTTTCAAAATAGGCACCTCGGGACCTCACACAGCTCTTCCAATGACCATCAGCTGCCTTGTCATATTTTCCCAAATATCATCAACGGTCTGAAATCTCTTCACTTTCAAAGGTGACTTTAGTTTTGAGAAAAGCCAGAAGTTGCAGGACACTCAATCTGGGCCGTAGCGTGGTTGAGTCACCTGGTAGATTTGATGTTTTGCCAAACAACCCTGCACGAGATGTGATGCACAAACGGGAGCATTGTTGTGATGAAGCTGCCAATCACCAGTTGCCCATAGGTGTGGCCTTCTGAATTATCTAAATAATGTCCGCAGAGGAATGTTCAAGCTTAATGCAAAATTTGATGCAGATTCCTTGCTCTATGACCATTTTGAATGTTACAACCACACAGTACACATGCTTACTCGATGGCATCTACTGCCCCCACTGACTAGTACAGTGAAGCCATTGTTTTCCCCTAAATGCATTCCAGTCCACTCCCCTTGGCTGCCAGGTTACATCAATATTGTCCATACTGTTCTCTTTATATTAACAATGCCTGGACTTTTTCCAAACAGACCTCATATGTTAAAACCAACAAGAGAAACTTGGTCATTACCTAGAATTCCTGCATATATCACTCTCCTTCCTTCATATATTCTACTCAACACCTTCCTAGGTATCAGTCCCATGGAGTTCCAAACCCCATTGGCTAGTGCCCTTTAAATCTGTAGTACATATTTGGTAAGCTACTTCTGGAATGTTTTTATATAGACATAAAAATGATGTAGAATACTCTCTCTAAAAATTACTTCCCCAGGCTCACCACACATCAGCCATAGTCACTAAAGACTCTACCACAATTTAGCTCATTGCCCACCCAATGCTCTGGGTTTTGGTAGTCTGATTTCCCAGCCCACTTCACATACTCACTTCTTTACAGAGAATGATAAGGCAGTGGCACACTTTACCACACAAGGCACCATCAGCACAGGGTTTTGTGATCATAAAAGTAGAACTAATAAAGCCAAGGACATAATCTCACATTATATTCTTATTCATCTTCTGACACACCATGTATCGAGCATCTACTATGCACCAGGTAGTAGGACAGATACAAAGACCATAGCATTAATAAGAATTGTTTCTGGCTTTAAGTTAGCTTACTGAAGAATATAATTGCAAAGATGTAATGTCATTAAAATATTTATTACAGATATGACTTTTTCAAGAAAACAATAAAGGACATATACATTGAATAATTCAAATTACAGAGATCTTTAAATAGTAATTCTTCTTTACTGCAAGCATGGTATAAAATTACAAACCATCAGATATGATAGTAGATAAGAGGAAGCAAATGAAAATGATAAAACCCCTTTAAAAGATCATTGAAAATATGACATTTTTGTTATTAGAATTAATAATGCAAGTCAATAGGAGTGTAGCATTCACTATATATAATTTTAGAATCCAACGTCTTTCTCTCTGTGGAATAACTGAGTCTAAAATCCCAGTGTAGTTCAGATGATATCAATGGTCTCCTTCTTAAGACAGTTATCAAAAGTATATTCACTCACCTTTTTATATTTGTTCAATATTTGCATATTTCTGGCATATATTTCAATATTAATCATAGCAAACCAAAAAAAGAAAAACATTAGCAATTGCAGTACATAAAACCAGCTGGGGAGAAAATAGTGAGGCAGGCAGAGTGACTCTGAAGCACAAAGGCAAAAGAAGCAAATACAATTGGCCAGAAAAGTCCCTTAGGAATAGGATTTTTGATAAGTAAATGACTCTCCTGGGAATGGGTTCATCATAGATACCCTCCACTGTGGATGAATTGGACCAGAGAGCCCTGTCTCTTCCTCATCATCTTCACTTGATGTAAGTACAGGGATATCAGAGAGAAAATGGACACGCATTAATGTTAGGAGGTTTGTGTGGGACCATTTTGTAGCAGGAGATTTGGCCTCATTAGAAAAAATATTTCCAAGAGAAAATTATAAAATAACAACTATGCAAACACTAGATGCTGTGGAATTGCCTTTGATTTAAGAATTTACAACAGGAAGTAAAAACAGGTATAACAATAATAATGACAGATATTTTATTATTGTTTCACACATCTTAGAAAAAAAGAAGAGATTCTTCCCAATGTACTGAATTTCCATTCTGAAAAAAAGTCACAAACAATTCTGAAGATTAAAAAAACCCATGGTCTGTGGTCAATTTGAAATCTAGCTGGTATTTCTTAGATCAGATAATATGCCTAAAATTTATCATCCACGGTGCTAGACAGGGAGATTCTAAATAACTTAAAAACTTAATTTGAGTTTTCAGTGTAGAATTCTGCCATATAAAGCAAGGACAACACGAATTCTATAAGTGAAAACATAGATTATGGGATACCTGGAGTATGTGCTCAAATCCCAGGGTCGAGCATCAAAGAGATAAATAACGTCCAAAATTAACAATATCTATTAGTTGCAAGGCATGAGATTTTATTTCCTCTTCTTCTAGTGGGAATAACGTTATTCCACTCAGAATGTAATGGGGCACAGCCAGGGCCCCCTCAAAGGGTATTTGTAACGGAGTCCAGAGATTTGGGTGTCCAAGAAAAATATACTCTCCCCACCCCAGGGCAGGCTGCCATGGGGGATGGGAGCCTTGAGCAGGGCCATTGAGAGTCATTTTGCATGTCAATGACAGGATAGCTTCATTCCTCATAAGCAAGGAGGGTTATTTTGCATATCACCAAAGCTAATCAGAAAGGTTTCAAAGACTATACAGAATGTAACTGGGAGAGAGGGAGGAGAGACAGGGGCCTGCAGGAGAGACAGGGGCCTGCAGGAGAGACAAAGGGACACAGACTCTGGGGAACAGCGTGAAGATCACGCAGGAAGAAAGAGGGTAGAAAGGACTCTTGCTAGTGGGCCGGGAGAAGGTGCCACATGGTTATGGATTAAGAGCTGGAGATCGCGGCGATGCAGTGGATGGTGCTGAGACCCGCGAGAGGCCTGCCTAGCCGAGCCCCGGATTTATGTTCTTTTCTTTCTTCTGAAGGACAGTACCCTGACTGGCCTGACTGGTCTAACTGGGCAAAGTGGGGAAGGCAGGACGGTGTGTGTGCTGGTGGTTGTTTTGAAGGGATTTTGAGGTTTAAGGGTGACATTTAGCCATTAATCAAACCTGTATAACTTTTGAATAAATAGTTCCTTTTCCTTCTCACCAAACTCTGCCATTCAGAGCCATAATTGCAAGGGCGGCGGGCAAAGGACCCACAACCGAGGGGTCCCGGGGAAGGAGGGTGTCGCTTCGGTAATAGCATCTGGGCACCGCCCCCCTCCACGGGTCCTTTTGTTCGGTAACAAGAATAGCAGACTGTAATAGTCTCAAATATACTAAGACATTCAAACCAGGTTGACAACAAAGAAATGCATTTGAAATCAATTAACTTATATTAAATATGTTGGCAGTGGCTACAAAAATGAGTAGATCTAATTGAAGTATCCATAGCTTAAACCCATGATTCCAGTAGGTCTAATTATATAACATACACTATTAATTTTACAAGTATTCTTAGTAATTTAACATGTAACAAAATAATGGCTTGCCATTTCCCTTGAATATTAACAAGGAAATAAGGTTTAAATAGAGCTACAAATAATTAGGAAGTGAAAAACAAATCTATCAAACATCAAGTGTTTGAAACCTTAATACCTAGGCATTTTACTTAGACTACTTAGAGACAAGGAACAATGGTAGTATATAGCTATCAAAGGGGAAAAATCATATTAATACTTAAAATTTTAGCATTTATATGTATATGTAACAAGTTTATTTGTTCAATGTTATACTACCAAGTTTACCACTATGGAGAAACATTCATATGGAGCATGATGAAACTATCACAAATATTGAATTTACAAAAATGAAATTTAAAGCCTAACTTTTCTTGTGTCTTAATTATTACAAAGTGTTTATCTCTCTAACTGGAATCTTATAAGCAATATGATTTTTTTAATTTAATGAGATAATTCATGTGAAGCACATAGTGTCAGGACTGACACGTTGTGGGATTCTAAAAATGACAGGTCTTCACTGCTTCACAAAGTCACTATAACCATCTTTAATTTACCGATGAGAAAATAACAACAAAAATATTCTATTAAGTCCTCTATGAATTGTTACTACTATGTTTTTTCTCTCTTTTTACACTACATTAGTCATGGTTCTTCAGAGATACAGAACCAATAAGAGATAGATGACTGATATGTAGGTAAATTAGATAGATGATAGATAGATGGATATAGATATAGATAGATGGTAGATAAAGATATGGAGATTTTTATGAGAAATTCACACTATTATGGAGACTGAGAAATGCCACAATCTAGCATCTGCAAGCTGGAGACCCAGAAAAGCTAATGGTATAGTTCCAATCCAACTCTGAAGGCCTAAGAAGCAGAGGGATTGATCATGTGAGTTCCAGTTCAAGTCCAAAAACCGGAGAATCAGAAGCATTGATGATATAAATTTCAGTTCAAGAACAGAAAAGATTGATATCCCAGCTCAGCCTTGAGGCAGAGATTGAGGATTCTCCCTTCCTGTGTCTTTTCATTCTATTCAGGACTTGAACTAATTGAGTGAAAGCCACCCACACTGTAGAAATCAATCTGCTTTACTCAGTCTTTTGATTCAAATGCTAATGTCTTCCAGAAAACCCTCACAGACACACCCAGAAATAATTTTTAACCCTGTATCTGGGCATTCTGTGGCCTGGCCACGCTGGCACTTAAAATTAACTATCACACACACATACACACATGCACACAAATCCATTTCTTGCCAACTTTACTTAGAATTTAGGTTTCAATCTAGACATAATTTACTGAAAATAAGTTTTTAGATTTACTCTTTACACTCTCTAATTTTGTCTTAATTGTCTGTATTTTCTAGTTGATTAAGTATATTTAGGGCCAATCACATTGTTGTGCTTTGCATTTCATTTTCTAGCCCTGGTCTACAGTAGGTATGCAATATATATATGCGGAAAGACTAAATGAATGCATCTGTCCCATTTTCAGCAGTTGTGTTTAGACAAAGTGACCATTCTGTCATGTAGTATTGAAAGCTCACTACTACAATGTTTCTAGCTCATTCCATGCATGAGAACATTCCTTAACATCTTACGAAATCCCCTCTGCTGGTTCTAGGCTTACCCTATGTATGGCACACAGGTCAAATGGAATTCTTCTCAATATAATGTTTCAGTCATTCAGACACAACTATGTATTTCCACTTAGTTTTCTCTTCCTGGTTGATTATAAACTTTATAATTTACAAGTGTTCTTTTCTATATACACCCATCATTATTCTTTCAATTCACCTTGACAGGAGTAAGGCTAATAAAAATAATTACGTTTTCTTTAGGCAAATGGAAGATGATTTGATAAAATTAATGTAATTTTGTAGAAGGAACTGAAATATGTCCAAGGTACTTTCTAATTCTAAAATTCTAATATTCTGCAGTACTCAAAAATGTTGTAAATGAAGACATTTAAAGCCAATGCCTTAGATCACCTTAAAGGAAATTTCCAAAACCAAAATTGTGTTTCTTTCTGAACCCTACTGCTGTTATTTTCCTGCCAATGGACATTGGCTTTAAATATTGACTTTTCTGTTAATTTATTTTATTCAAATAAAATCTACTTAAATTTGGATTGATCGTCTTAGTCAGAAGATCATTATTTTTCTAATATCACCTTCCCCTATTTTTCTATATGTATGACCTTTAAAATGTTTTTCTAAAATTTTCAAGTAAGAAAATTTTACTTTTGTGTATTAATTTTTGAATGATGCCAGAAAATTGAATCAGAAATTGATGTTATTTCAATTAATAGTTTCCAGTCAAATAATTATAAAGTTAATAATTAGTAACTTCATGAATCACCTTACAATCAGAATAGTAACTATATCATAGTCACTATAATATACATTTGATATTTCCTGCCTGGGGCTATTTATATTTTTTTATATATTTAGGATATTAAGTAATGACCACAAGCTTATTTCTGTGGTATCTTTTCAAACTACAATTGCATAGAAAACAATAATGGGTATTATATAACTCAATCATCTTTAGTATTAACTTTAAATAACAACACAAAAGGCAGGAGACTCTTTTGTGATGAACCCAAACTGAGCAGCCTCAGATGTAAGATATGGTGGCATCTCAGTAGCCTGTGAGAACAGGTATGAATGTTGAGACTAGAAAGGAATAGTAGCTGAGGATTAAACAAACAGTAGTCAACACTACAATAGGTAGCGAGAAGAGGTGTCATAAACTAAGATTTGGAGGCAAAGTTTCAATTACTGTGAAGGTAAAATTGTGTAAATATAGCACAGCTACAGAAGTACAAGGGGGAACCAAAAAAAAAATTAACTTCTGAAGGGCGGGCCCCTTGTAGTACAGGCTTCACCCACTAGATGAGTGTTCTGGAAACCCATCTATAGCCATATATCACTTGGCCTTGTGAGAGGTTGCATTCAGCTTCAATGAATTTTTTTAAAGACTCTTCCAATGCATTGGCCCATTTCATGGTGGGTGATTTATGAGGGCATCTGCCCCCACCTCACTGAGTGTTCAGCAGTTTTTGACCAAAAAACAGCATGACCCCCATGCCCTACACTCCTTATTCATCTGATCTCATCCTGAGTGGCTTTTTTTTGTTTGTTTCCTGGGTGAAAAAAGTCCTCAAAGGGATATATTTTGCTGATGTGGAAGAGGAGAAACAAAACATGGCAGAAGCACTAAAGAACATCCACTCAGCTCCA
>NW_026555209.1:0-23344 GCF_021234165.1 Pteronotus mesoamericanus | reverse complement strand
CCCAGCCTTCTGGGAATGATTTGGTTGAGGCAGAAGGGCAACCATGAGGATGTGAAGTAAAGGGGCTCACCGACAGCACACGTTGTGTTATCACAGCTGCCCGGCTCGGCTTCCAACTATTGAAACAAAACAATATGGTGGGATAGAAAGCAGATGGACACACATCTAATACCCAGATGGCATGTGGCCACCCTGACTAAAACAAGAAAAAGTGTGGGTGAAGCAGAGCTGGCATAGTAGCAGCACTTAAAGCGGTTGATTTTATGGGCTTGGAACCAATGTAATGAACAACATCCCAGGTTAGGTGGAAGTAGGAGGATCTCCGCCATGGAAACTTGCAGGGCCAGGAAGAAATATGTGGTTCAAAGGAGTAATCACTGCAGGTCACATCCCAGAGGTAGGCTGCTTCTCACCCCCACCCCTGTATGGCTGATATAGAACAGGAAACAGAACTAGAATGGGGATCCTCCCACCTTGGAAAGACACAAGGTGGGACTAGCCCCCAGTGATGGCATTAGAGAATAACTACTATTGGAAGAGGAACCTAGCATATGAACTCTATTCTGAATCCACGCATTTTAACAGAGATAAAACTTAGCTATTAACTTATTCTACTATTTTAAGACCTCATTGAGAAGGGTCTTTACAGAGGCAATCAATTTAAAATGAGGCCATTAGGGTGGACCCTAATCCAATATGATTGGGATCCTTTTAAAAAGGGGGAATGTGGACACAGAAGCAAGCACACAGGGAGAACATGCAAGCACAAAGGCAGAGATTGAAGTGATGAATCTACCGAGAGGGTAGGAAGAAAAAATACTTCCTAACTTATTTTCTGAGGCCATAAAGCCTTGAAAGGTTATTGCAAAACAAGAAAAATTAAAATCAAATTTATTATTAACTTAGTGGCAAAAATTCCAAACAAATATTATCAAAAGTAACCCGGTAAGAATATTTAACAGTCATTTAATATATTTTAACACATTAAAAGAACAAAGAGAAAAAAACTCTGTGATTTTTCAGTAAGTACAAAAAAAGTTTATTCCATAGATATTGATGTTTACTTAATAAACTGAATCAGAAACTTACTCATCAAAAATCATGGTTATTGTTGAAATGCTGAAAATATTTCTTCTCAGTTTGGGCACAGGATGATAGTACTACCATCACCACTTCTACTTAACTTTGCATCAGCGACCTTAACAAGTATAATGAGGCAAAAAAAAGTCAAAGACTGTAGCAGCATAAAGAAGATAAAGTAAAACAAATTATTTACATATGACATGGTAGTTCATTTACATAATCAAAAAGAAAAAAGCCACACACAGTATTAGATAAAAATGACATGAATAAATGATTACTAGTAACTAGTATCATTGTGCAAGATAACTGAATACAAAATAATCTTAAAATAGCAATTGTATTTCTATAAGTCAACAATTAATTAGAAAGTAAAATTCTAACACATCATATAAAATAACATCAGAAATTATGCTACTTAAAAAAATCAAATGCATGTAAAAACTAACAATAGAAAAAATTATTATGCATCTGTAAGAGAAATTAAAGAAGATATATAAACACATGCTCATGAATTATAAGGTTTTATATTTTAAATAGATTAGTTCTTCCAGAAATGATCAATAGATCTTATTCAATCCCAATCAACATCTCAGAAAGTTTTCCTGAAGAAGTTACTCTAAAATTTATATGAAAAGGTGAAGAATCTATAATTGTTAGTGTTGTTACACAAGAATAAAACTGAAGAACTTACACTACCAGGCACCAAAACACAATAGAAAGGCAGTGAATCATCAGTGCAAGGAGAGATCAACAGGCAAATAGAAACAGAAAAATTTAGAAACAAACCTACATAGAATTATTTGACATATACCAAAAATGGTTTCACATTTGTGCAATGACAAAAAAAAATGTTACTTCAGTTACTGGTCCCAAATCTGTCAGACAACCATAAGAAAATGAAAGGCATGAATAAGTGATGAGGAGGTAAAGGAACACAGCCCAACAGAAAATAGGCAAAAGCTTTGGAAAGGTCAGGCTTTGTTCAATAGCCCTGAAACAAGTAACCTTCTATCATTGAAATTAGTTATAGTCAGTATTCCTCCGTTTTTTTCACCTTCTAATAGTGTCCTTTGTATTGTATTTTTCTAGAAAACTAAACTAACTTTCCTTACAAAAAAAACTTGGAAAAGCATTTTCTAAAAGAAGATATTCAAACAACATAAAATATATCAAAAGCTGTTCCCCTTGATTAATCATAAAGAAAATTATAACCTCAGTGAGTTACCAAGAAACACCCTCCAGAAGGGCAAAACAAACAAATTTTTTTTAAGTAGTGAAACTTTTCATTCTTTCACACTGACTATTAAAATTTTGCACAATAATTTGCTCATACTTCATTTTTATTGTTGAAGTATCAGTTCAGACACTTGATAGGGGCTGCAGGCAGTGTTATGGTATTTGAAATTAACCCCTCATACTTTCTGCTGTTAAGAGTTCTCAAACAAGAAAGTATAATAGACAAATAGATATTAAAGAAAAATAGCTAAATGAGAAGCATATTACTTGCCTTATTGATACTTAGGCAAATTTTGGGCTTCTCTATAAAGGAGAAACATAATGTTTGGTGTTGGTCTTTCCCTTATCTATGAGTCTAGAATTGCTAGGCCTATAAAGTAATCTGCATCCCTATCCAACTGCCCACATTGACAAGGATAGACAAATTCTCCTAAGAGTCTAGGTCCTTCAACCTTCTACCACAGAAAAACAGCAAGTACCAGAGTAAGAACACATTTACATGAAAACTCATTATTCACACACAGTGACTCCAGACACTAGCAAAATGGGGTCCAATTTCTATATCAGGAGCTGACCCATTTCTTGGGGAAAAGCTAGTGACTGACTGGACAAAGATGGATTCAGAAGTGAATGTATCATCCTCTCTACCAATCAATGCAATCATAAAGAAAAATGGATTTTGAGAATGGTTTGAAAATTTCTTCACTCTTTACAGTCATGATAATTGTTCTAGGAAACATTGGTTTGCTTTCCTATCTTCCCAGAATGCTAATAATACAGAGACAATTACATGCATCTCTTTATTCCCCAGTGACAATGTCTAAACATCCATTTATATGAACGATTTGGTTTATTTACATTTAAGGGTCCCATGGAACACTTGTCACTTGAGTTAGTTGCTAAAATCCTTCTGAAATTACACAGCATTGTCCTGCATTAATAGACAGAGAGAGAGAATTTTCTGTCTGTGACTCCAGGGAGATTCACATTTTGCCAATGGTCCCACAGCTCAATCCCACTTTACTATAAAGTCCTAAGCTCCAGAACTGTAACTTGTTTTCTCTCTGCCAATGAAGACAGAAAAGGCCCCTCTTTCCAAATTAAGCTGGTAAGAAGGTAGAGAAAAGTGTTCATTGTGTTAACTTTGTTTTTGATGGTTATCTACTCGCAAATACTCATATGAGCGTATCAAAAAGTTAGTCATTGTTAGGTCATCTCTGTCCTCAGGGATCCATATAACACACAAATTGCTAAACTCTACTAGACTACAGTTAACTATTGTAATGGTTTTTCTCAGAATGAATGAAAACCTTAGGAACTTGAGATTAAAAAGTAACTATAATGAAGTTAAAAATAAAAAGCAATAGTTCATACCATATTATTTCATAACTAACAATTCCCATACCACTATACCATAAAACCTGTAAGTTCCCTAAGCATTAAAAAAAAAATGACCTTGCCCATTTTTATATCTCATCCCTATCTGGCACAGAAAATACAGTCAATAAAGAATATATATTAAATTTTAAAAAAGTAAATGTAGAAAACTACATAAAGAGAATGATAACATGTATACTTATTACAGGGTATTTATTCTCAGGAAGTAAATTTTACCTAGTATTTTTAAATATTTACCTGAAAAATATTAATATAATAATAACTAATATTGCTATTATTTGATTATGTCTTCCTAGATTGGTTTTAACAATGTAAATGTATGCATTTAAATATTAATTTTTTAAATTTTAATTAAACAAGGCTTTATAGCACATTAACATTTCTGTGCGTATTTATTCAGCTGCCTCTCCTTTTCTCTGCAATATCTACTGAAAATGTCTGTCTTATCTTCAACTAGCATCCATCACTCCATGCTCCTGGAAGAGCAGTGAATATCACTTTAATAAATCATGCAGGGCAAAAAGTGGGCACTGGTTTAAAAGGAAGGAAATTCTGACATATTCTACAGCATGGATGAACTTTGAGGTCATTATGTTAAGTAAAATAAGCTATCACAAAAAACAAATACTGCATGATTCCAGTTACAAAAGATATTTAAAATAGTCAACACTATAGAGAGAGAAAGTAGAATCATGGATTTCAGAGACTGATGAAAACTGGGAAATAGGGGTTTATTGTTTAAACGGCTAAAGAGTTTCAGTTTTACAAGATGAAGTGTTAAGGAAGTGATTGATGGTAATGGTTGCACAACATTATGAATGTATTTAATACCACTGAATTGTACACTTAAAAATGATTATGATGATAAATTTTATGTTTGGTGTATTTGACCACAATCAAAAAAAATCTTAAGTGGCACTGGCAGATAATGCCCTCACATAACCTTCCACTAACCTACCTGTTTGTCACTACTCTCTAGTATCAATGGAAATGATGGTCATCATCTCCTTTCATTAAGTGTATTGGGGTGACATTGGTTAATAAGATTATATTGGTTCCAACTGTGCATTTCTACGATACATGATCTGTATATTGCACTGCATCTTTTTGAAGGCTAATTACTGTCATGCTCTAAATCAATCATTCTATCACTGTATATTTTCCCTATGATGATTCCCTATCATTGTATATTTTCAAACTCTCATTATTTTCTTTATTCTTAACCTCAGAAATTTAAACACAGAAATTTATCTAAGTTTTTACAATCTTGCAAAAATTCTCCACCCACCTTCGAGTCTTTTTTAGTCATGGCCTTTCTCCTTGCCTTCACTGACAAGTTTCCAGAAGTAATAAACACTGTGCCTCCACTACTTGTTTTTCCATTTATTCCTCATACTATTGCAGCAGGTTCTCAGCTACATTGTGGATCTCAGTTGCTTTTCTTCATGGTCATTAAAGTGACCGTTACATGGGCTCTCATTTAAAATTTTTAACCTTTAGACTTGACCGCATAGGAAATTCCTCATTATTGTTCATGTAGCACTGAGTCACAACACCATGCTTTCTTGATCGTTACAGTTCCTGTAAAGTGCCTAGACTCTGCAGAACTGTATCTTCACTGGTTTTCACTTATAAATCCACTCTCTGAGGCTGTTCACCCACGCCGTTAGGTTAAAATGATTCACAACTTCCAAATCTCTAAGGAGAAAAAATTTGAGTTTTTTTGTCTCCAGCACAAATCTGGAGATTTTAGCCTGGAGATTCACACCAACATGGGCACTGGAGACCTAAGGATATCTTCAGGGGGATTTCTCTTAGTCATTTCATACATGACATATTTAAAATTGAATGCAATTACATTTCTTAACAAAGTCTCTATTCATTGAATCTTATAATCTAATGGAGCTTTATTATGTCACTGTAGAAAATAATTATCAAAAAATGTATAAAGTTATAAGAACATACTTTTCTTGAATTTTAGATTTAAAATGTTTATGTACATGGCTAACTATCTTTGATATGAATGCAGATACATGACAAAGTCCAATTTAGAGTTTTCTCAATGATAAAAACTTATTCATTAATTTAGATACCTCTCCTAACCCAAAGAAAATTTACATAGGTATTTTGTGTAACCACGTAATTTCTTATTTCTATAGTATGTGAACATTGTAAGAACAAATGCTACAAATCTACAAAACATGGAGACCTTAAGTAACTTGACATCTACATTTCCAACTTTCCTGTTGACCGGCATTCCTGGCCTGGAGTCGGCCCACGCCTGGATCTCCATTCCCTTCTGCTGTCTTTATGCCATTGCTCTCTCTGGGAACAGCATGATCCTCTTCGCCATCATTACCCAGCAGAGTCTCCATGAGCCCATGTACTATTTCCTCTCCATGCTGTCTGCTACTGACTTGGGCTTGGCCGTTTCTACCATGTCGACGACATTAGCTATCCTTTGGTTTAATGCAAGAGAAATCAGTCTAGATAGCTGCATTATCCAGATGTTTTTTCTTCATGGATTTACTGTCATGGAATCGGGGGTGCTAGTGGGTATGGCCTTTGACCGCTATGTGGCAGTCTGTGACCCTCTAAGGTACACTACCATTCTCACTAAGTCCAGGATTCTTCAGATGGGCACCGTAATGATTATACGTACTGTAGTATTAATAGTGCCACTGCTCTTGCTCCTTAAACCCCTCTATTTCTGTAGAGCAAATGTCCTTTCTCATTCTTACTGTTACCATCCAGATGTGATTAAATTATCATGTTCAGACACTCAGGCCATCAGTATTTGTGGATTAATTGGTCTTAGCCTGACCACAGGGGTGGATACACCATGCATTGTTGTGTCTTATATTTTGATCATTCGCTCTGTGCTCGGTATGGCCTCTCCCAAAGAACGACACAAGGTCTTCAGTACTTGCGTTTCCCACATTGGAGCAGTTGCTATTTTCTACATCCCCATGGTGAGCTTGTCCTTAGTGCATCGCTATGGACGATCAGCCCCCAAAGTGGTCCATTCGATGATGGCCAATGCATACCTGCTTTTGCCCCCTGTGCTCAACCCCATCATGTATAGTGTAAAAACAAAACAGATTCGCAAGGTTATACTCAGTCTTCTCCTTACAAAATAAACAGAGATGATTAATTTTGAGAAAAACCTAATAAAACTTACTTTCATTCTAGAAAAGCAACTTCAGTAGGTGAATCCTTATTAGATAATTTTTCTCATTTTGTTCACTTGTTCAACAACCATTTAGTAAGCATTTTTGTGTATTCGGTTATGAAATATATGTAGGATATACCTCAAGAACTTTGTAGTCCAACAATATTAGAAACAAAAAATATAGTAAGGAAATAATAAAATAATATTAATAGTAATTAACATTTATTGATTATTTTATATTAGATATCCTACTGTTTCTGAGAGGTATTCTATTTATTCTTCAAAACAATTCAGTGAAACTATTATTGCCTTAGACTTGAAGACACTAAAGCCTAGAGAATTATTTATTCATCAAAAGCCAGATATCTAACAGAGCAGGGTGTCTTTGAATCCAGGCTTTCTGTACCTTAGACACTATGCTCTTCATAATATATTGCATACTCTGCTAAAAGCATCTAGAAAATATGTTGTGTAGTTAAAAGTAAGAGCTAGATTTTTATTTCCATATATTGTGGTTTTAAATAGTTATAATGGCTTCCCTAGATTACACTTTTGTTTGTTTTCTTCATTAGTTAGTAATAGTACAAAAAGTAGGTGCAGATATGTCAAAAAGTAAGCCATAGATCAGTGTCTAGTACTTGATAGTTAATAGTTAAATCTTCCAGGATTAGGGATATTTGGTAATTTGCCACAAGAAATAGGAACTCTTGAGGACTGAAAAGGATCATGTAGTAATAGAATTAAGAAATTTAGGGGTAGAGACTATTAACGATTCTCTGCACAATGGTCCTTTGGACTCTAATAAAGCTCATTAACCCTTCTCCACAGAAATATCACATATAAACACACTCATACAATTTTCCATAAATGTCAGAGGTTTTATAAATGCCATGAAGGACATGCATGGCTCTCTTAACCAAAGAACCAAAGTAAAAAATTCATGGTGTGCAGCTAATAAATAGTTATACATAGCTAGGCATAAGCCATTTGGCTCCTGGAAAGAGACTCACAGTAAATGTATCAATTTGAGAGGCAGGCAGAAACTTGAAACTCAGCTGAGTAAAATGGTAGAAAAACTCAGAGAAAAATAGAAATAAAAACTTAATGAAAGTCACATCAATTTTGTTGCAGTTGGAAAACTAATCAGTAGGAGGGAGGCGTCATGTATCCTGCAAACACTGGGGAAACAGTATGCTGCAGCTCACTGCAGCTTATAAGAATCCATAGTGTATATCTCATCTCAACTCTATGTTCAATAATACTATATAGAAGCTGAAAATGGCATTATATGTACCATGAAAACTGGTGAACACTACACACAAAGAAGACCTTTGTTTCTTTGTTTTCAGAGATACAGTTTACTAGCACACCAGTGACTGGGGCCCTACCTTATGATTAGCCTTGTGAAAAGCAATAGAAAATAAAAGTAAAAATGTATTCTCCGCACTCAAGATACTTAAAGTCCAATGTGTGAAGTAGCATTATAAACAAATTATAAAATAATACATTAATCTTTGTGATAGTTTATAATACAAAATTATACCCCTTGTTTGCATAGGTATCTGAGTTGAACTGGTTCCAAAGAGAAATGGAGAATAATAGTACTGGAAGTAACTGCATGGAAGACTGTAAGAAATATTGGGTTATCATTTTATTTTCATGGAAGAATAGTCTGCTGAGTTTTAAATTTGTAGGTCCTATCTAGAAATAGAATTGAAAATTACGAAAAAAAAACCTTTTGTTATATTTATCTTTTGTTTTCTCTATCCATCAGGTTTTTCTAAGTGAATTTAGATGAAAAATATTTATATTAGTTGCTTAAAGAACATCTTTTGCTTGAACAACACTATTTTATAATAGAACTGATTAGATTTGGTTTATAAATTCAGTTGTGCTTCCTAAATATTATATATGGGAGGCTTTTTCTGGCAGTTCTGGTAGTTCTACATGCCTCTTAGCTGCTTGGAGCTTCAGAAATATAAAACATGTAAAATATTAAAGTCAAGGGACTGTTAGTTTGAGATACTCAAAGAACTACAGCATTGCAACATGTGCTCCTAGCAGAATCTTTAAAAACAAACAGAGGTATCTATGGAGACCTCTAGCTAGAAGCGAGCAAGAGAACAAGATAATGGCAAAAAAGAAATATTCTTGATATATTTGGGGACTCCTATAAAGTGCAAGAAAAATGGATCGTTTTATTTAGCTTGAATTGTATTGTTGGTCTACAAAATGCCCATGATAATATGTAGACATGTTACTTGGTAAAATTCTTTCTTTTCCTGATTTAAAAATTTTGTTGTTGTTGTTCAGTTACAGTTGTACCCATTTTTTCTCCCATTGCTCTCCACTGCCCTACTCACTCCCACTCTCCCACATGAGTAAGCTAGTGTTTGGTTTATTATGTAGAATAGGCCTCAGGTAAAATTATTTAATTAGCATTCTAATAAATTTCAGTAGCTCAAGAAAGCACCATTAAAAGAATTCTAACAGGAGAGTCTCAAGGATCTGACTAGCTCATTCCATAGATCACAGGTAGAAATAAAAGAGAATGACAAAAAAGAAATAAACAGCTTGTGTGTATGTGAAGGCCTAACATTGTGTGCATTGTATTTTTTCCATACACTATTTAATTCCTGATTCTATCATTATGTACATCTGTTGTATTCTCTGACTGTTCTCGCTCTTTAATTTATCCATCTAGTATATTGCCATCTGATCAATTTATGGAAAATGAATTAAAATATTTCCTTTAGAAGCATAGACCTAGTGAAACCTTTCAGCCTTGAAGTAAATTTCTTTCTCCTTTTCTTCATTACTCAGGTTTCCAATCTGGTTTGTATTCTCATCATTCCTCTCATATAACCATTATCTTCAAGTTGAATCATGCTGTTTTCCACTCTAAAATACCGCATGCCTTCCCCTTTTGTTTTTAGTCTGCACTGTATTCATAGTTTCACTCCTTTTATGAATCATTCCTTTACCAATAGAATAAAGTCTCTGAGGAAAATGAGCATGGAAGACAGATAAATTATATAAGATCAGAAGAGCCACCTAAAGGTGTATTCCATGAGATGCCCACACCATTCAACTAGGCCGTTAGGAATGAGCTGTACAAATCATAAAGTGCATCACTAAGAAGTTGAGAAGTGGCTCTTTTCTGCTGACCAGGAACGACAATAAGAGAGGCAGTCATAGAGCCAGGCTCACAAATAGACATGCATCTGATGAGGCCTTGACATAATAGAAGCCAAATAGCAGTGATTAATTACTAAAAACTAGGGGCTGCCACTATCATAAGAACCAACAAGGTCCAAAGGGCAAGCCAGAGATCTTAGTGTGCAAGTAGTTGCACGTGTGGTTAGTAGAGCAAGACATCCCTGGGGTAAAATAGACAAGCAGCCAGCAAGGGGCTACATAACATTTACTACAAGAAGAAAACAAAAGTGGCCAAGAAGAAAGCTGGGTGAACTGTCATACATTGATATAAACTTCACCTTGATTTAAGTAGAAAAAGCAAAAACAATGGTTTTGGTAGAAAGTATCATCTCACTCTATAATGCAATTCTTTAATAGGTTAGCAAAGGCCATTAGAGTATCCTCAAGTCAAAGTTACCTGCCAGATGAGTCCTGTTCCCTTCTGAAATGGGCCTGCCTTAGTTTCCCTGCAACACTCAGTCATTGTCTGGAGAAGCTCACAGGAAATGTGGCCTTCTTCAAATGTAATGATGGGTTTATGAGCTCAGCAGCTAAGACTGTTTTTCTCCATAGCCTAAGGTGTGAAGGTCACATTTTAATAACCAGCACATCTCAAAAAATAGAATAGTACTTAGGGCAATACAAGGAGAAGCCAAACAGCTGAACCTTGAGACAGAGAAGCCAGAGTGGCTAAGCTGTTCAGGAGAAGTTTAAGAGTATGTCATTTCCTTTTAATGAATATCCCTTGAAGTGTCAGATGCTCAGGAAATAAAGTATCAGCATGAAAGATATATGAGAATTATTCTTCCAGCTTTTTTTTTTCCTCAGAAGTTATTTTGAAATATGTAAAAAACATTCATGAGAGAGCATCTGATTGGCCCTGCTTGGGTCAGGTGTCTAAGCCTCGAGCATTGCTCAATCGGGTTCATGTGTGCAGGCGTGGTGTATTGAGCCCCCCCTTTAGTTTAGGACTTATGTTTAATCATTATGCTGTATACCTGAAACTAATAATAGGTATGTGAACTGTAATTGAAAAAAAATTTTAATGCTTTTAAAGAAAAAAAACCTGGAAATATTTTTGTCACATAACTCCCCAACACCAATCTAATAGATACTCTTTATTCGCCAATAGAATGAATTAAGCAATTTTGATTTGTGACAAATGTCTTTAAGACAATAGTCATGATCCTGGGGATTAAATAATTGACTAAACAGAAGAATATCTTAACTTCAAGTTTCTCTTTTAGCACAACTGCTCAAGGCAAATGTACCAAGGATTACAAAATCACTGATTAGATGAACAGAATAGTTATATAAAATTATCAGGTCTAAACACACGTATTAACATGTCATATCTTTCCTCCAGGCCTTCAGAAGCAGATTCATATAATTTTGAAGAAAATATTAGAAAGTAATATAGATAAAAACTTACTTCATTAGGCATAGAAATTATGAAATGGCCTCATGTATAATTTAAATTCTTCATAAAATTTTCTGGTTCATTATATTAAGTAATTACTTATTCTGACAATCATTGTTTTATAAATTTAATTTAATATTAATATTTCTCTACTAAGAACAAATAGTGCTATATATCATTAAAATTTTAAAAACAAATAATTTTCAATCTGAGGTAATTTATGAGAATTAAAATATGCAAAAACAATTACATAGAGTCTATACTAATTCAAATATATGTTTCCACTTTGACTGGTGTGCCTCAGTGGATTGAGTGTTGGCCTGGAAACCAAAGGGTCTCAGGTTTGATTCCCAGTCAGGGTACATGACTGAGTTGTAGGTCAGTTCCCCAGTTGGGGGCACACACAAGCAACCACACATTGATGGTTTGCTCCTCCTCTTTCTCCCTCCCTTCCCCTCTCTCTGAAAGTAAATAAAGTCTTTCTAAATAAATAAATATGCTTCTGTAGTCATTGCCTTACAGTGTGTTAGACAGACAGAAAAGAAATCCATTCTTCAGAACTAATTTTACAAATTTATACATTTATATTTCATTATTTATCCATTCAATTCATTCAGTGAATATTTATCAACACCTACTAGGTGTAAAAATAAATAAAACATACTCTCATGAAGTATTTCTCACTGTGTCTTTCTACCAAATTAATCCATATACCCCATCAGTACCTCAAAGTCAAGTCCAAAATCAAATTTATTTTGTTTTATTTACAAACCATCTAATTTGTCTATTAATGAATGAAATTATTTTTTATAATGAAAGATGTAAGGTAATTAAAAAATTTCCTTCTTTGAAAAAACTTAATTGAGTGTTCCTCTCAGCAACATGTCTTTCTGTTTAAATTTTATGTGATCAAAACTAAATTTTTTTATCTCCCTTGTGATGCAACCCTCTTTTCAACCAACCAAACCTGATTCATTAATGTCACTTTTGGTTCTTCTCTCTATCTTTAACATCAAAACTGTTACCATATAAAATAAATATAACTTCTCTGATGCTGCACTAATAAAGTTTCTCATTTCCAACTCCACAATTTTGTGCCTTCAGAATCTCTTTGTTTAAGCATGTTCTACCCGTTGGGCATAATCCCAGTCTCTCCTTATTGCAATTTATCTTCTCTGCAAAAGTCAGGTTAATCTTATGGAATCACAACATTTATAAAAATAGTCTTCATTAGCTTCTCATGCTGTCCAAATTGTAAACAAATTCCATCAACCAAGAAAATACAAAATCCTAATCCTGTGTATTTTTCCTTAACATTTTAAGAGATTATCTAATTAACTGTTCTATTCTGCATATAAAGAAACTGATGCCCTTAGCTGTGATGTCTCTCTTTGACCACACAGCTGGCAGAGTGGTTTTCTGGTTGTATAACACAGGAGCCTTAGAACTCAACTATGCTGCTTCTCTGAACAACGGAAATGCTTAAACTATTTAATGCCATCCTCGTTGAGTATCTTGCTCCCCTCTTTTTCCACTTATGTAAAAATGTATACCAAACTTGTAAATATGAAGATTTATATGCAGTGAACCTGGGAATGAAGACATCTCTTAGAGATCTTGATTTCAATTTTTTTGAACAAATACCCACAGGTGAAATCACTGGATCACATAGTAATTCTATTTTAATTTTTGTCTGGCCTTTGATAAATAAGTAGATGTCTATAGGCTTAAGTTTATTCCTATCTAAAAAAATGAATAGTTTCATTGCATTTTTTTGAAGAATAAATAGAATACATCTCTGAAACACTTCATAGGAAACCTAATAAAAAATAAACCGTCATAAGTTTTAATTAATATGAATATTATTTTTATTAATACATTATTACATTTTTTGTTTCTATTATTGTTGAACTACAAAGTTCTTGAGGTATATCATATGTATATTTCATAACTGAAAACAAAAACATGTTTACTAAATGGCTATTGGACAAGTGAACAAAATGAGAAAAATTATCTAATAAGGATTCACCTACTGAAGTTGCTTTTCTAGAATGAAAGTAGATTTTATCAGGTTTTTCTCAAAATAACCGTATCAGTTTATTTTGTAAAGAGAAGACTGAGTATAACCTTGCGAATCTGTTTTGTTTTTACACTATAGATGATGGGGTTGAGCACAGGGGGCAAAAGCAGGTATACATTGGCCATCATCGAATGGACCACTTTGGGGGCTGATCGTCCATAGCGATGCACTAAGGACAAGCTCACCATGGGGATGTAGAAAATAGCAACTGCTCCAATGTGGGAAACGCAAGTACTGAAAACCTTGTGTCGTTCTTTGGGAGAGGCCATACTGAGCACAGAGCGAATGATCAAAATATAAGACACAACAATGCATGGTGAATCCACCCCTGTGGTCAGGATGAGATTGATTAATCCACAGATGCTATTAGCCCGAGTATCTGAACATGCTAATTTAATCACATCTGGATGATAACAGTAAGAATGAGAAAGGACATTTGCTCTACAGAAATAGAGGGGTTTAAGGAGCAAGAGCAGCGGCACTATCAATACTACAGTACGTATAATCATTACGGTGCCCATCTGAAGAATCCTGGACTTAGTGAGAATGGTAGTGTACCTTAGAGGGTCACAGACTGCCACATAGCGGTCAAAGGCCATACCCACTAGCACCCCCGACTCTATAAATGTAAGTCCATGAAGGAAAAACATCTGGATAATGCAGCTATCTAGGCTGATTTCTCTTGCATTAAACCAAAGGATAGCTAATGTCGTCGACATGGTAGAAACGGCCAAGCCCAAGTCAGTAGCAGACAGCATGGAGAGGAAATAGTACATGGGCTCATGGAGACTCCGCTGGGTAATGATGGCGAAGAGGATCATGCTGTTCCCAGAGAGAGCAATGGCATAAAGACAGCAGAAGGGAATGGAGATCCAGGCGTGGGCCGACTCCAGGCCAGGAATGCCGGTCAACAAGAAAGTTGGAAATGTAGATGTCAAGTTACTTAAGGTCTCCATGTTTTGTAGATTTGTAGCATTTGTTCTTACAATGCTCACGTCCTATAAGAAATTACATGGTTACACAAAATAGCTACATAAATTTTCTTTGGGGTGAGAAATTTAACTAATGATATAGATAAGTCATTACTGAAAATGCTCTGAATCAAACTTTATTTTATTACATCTATATGCATATATTATATATATATATATATATCTATGTGTGTGTGTGTGTCTGTGTGTGTTTATTCTTAAATACAAGGTAAATATGCCTATATAATTTTATATATATTAAAAAATTATTTTCTATATTGACAGAATTTAAAGCTCCATTAAATCACAAGATTAAATTATTAGTGAGTTTAAAATAATCAATGCATTTATTTTGAATGACTTGTATATGAAATGACTAATAGAAGTCCACTTAAAGATATCTATGGGTCTGCAGGTTCATGTGGGTATTTATTTGACAACATTTCTATATTTTTGTTGATAATATATATTGGAAAGTTTTCATTGTGTAAGTGCCATTTTCATCAAACAGTGTACATAAACAACCTGAGAAATTAGATTTACAAAAGAAAATTGATGAAGATGGAACTTTGTGGAAATTATTGGAAAGGACTGTGTACTATTAAGCAAGATGAATCTAGGCAATCCTGCAAGAACATAAAAATCAAGAGAGAATGATGTCATGACAGGGAATTACATGAACAACTGTGTTGAGTTGCCTTTGTGGTGAAGTCTTATAAGGCCTGAAATTTTCAAATGCCTCTGAAAATACATTGGTGACCCTAAAAAAAAAGTTGAAATCTAGCATTGAAAGATGAGAACCTGCTACAGTGACTTACGGGATGAATACAAAATAAGTAGGGGAGGTATAGTGTCTAATATTTTTGAAAATTTATCGTAGAAGGCAAGGAGAAAAATCAGCCATGAACGAATAAGACTGTAAGGTGAATGTAAGATGTTTCTCAGACTGGAAAAACCAAGACAAATGTACATATTTCCAAACTGATGTTAAAGATACATACAGTACATAGTGAGAGACTATAAAAGTGAAACTCTAGGTCCATTAAACAGTAACTTCTTATTTTCCTCTTTCCCAGCCCATGGCAACCACCATTCCATTTTCTCTCTCTAGAATTTTGACTATTCTAAGTAACTGATACAAGTGTTATCATACAGTATTTGATCTTTTGTGATGGCTTATTTCGCTTAGCATAATGTCTTAAAGACTCACTATGGTTATATCATACATTATAATTTCCTTCTTTTTTTAACCAGTTCCCATTTTTTCCTGTGAATTATTAGGGGGAAATTAACTACTGTGCAAAGAATATGAAGTGATGGATGCAAGTTAAAGATAAAGTAGAGGTTTTCAATAGACATTGCAGAGAATGGAAGAGGCTGTTGAATCAGTATACACAGAAATGTTATAAAGTTTTGTTCAATTAAAAATTTAAAAATAATATTTAAAATACATTTACATTATTAAAAGCAATTTTATGAAGACAAAATAAAATAATAGTAGTATTAGTTATTATAATATTAATATTTTTCAATCAACATCTTTAAAATACTAGGTAAAGTTAACTTCCTAACAGTAAATACCCTGAAATAAGTTTACATGTTATCATTCCCTCAAGTTCCTATAGTTTCTTTTTAATTTGCAGTTCCCAGAGTTTTCATTCAAGTGGAGAAAAATTATTAAAATAATCTAGTAATGTTCAGACACCTGCACATTATGTGGATCCCTGAGTATAGGGATGACCTTGATATTTTCTGACTTTTCTGTAAGCCCTTATGAATATTTGTGAATAGATAACAAAGCACAACATCAACACAATTAGCATCTTTCTCTACCTTCTAGTCATCTTCATATGGAGCTTTTTCTGTCTTCACTTCCAGAGCAAGAACAAGTTACAGTTCTGGAGCCATGATCTTTATAGTAAAGTGGTATATAAGCTGTGAGGCTCTTGGTAAAATTTAAATTTCCCTGGAGCCATAAAAAGAGAAAAACTTTCCTTCTATAAATATAGGACAATGCTGTGTAATCTCAGAAGAGTTTCAGCTACCCGCTCAAGTGGCAAGTAGTCCACAGGGACCTTAAAGGTCAAGCACATAAACCAAATTCTCCATATAAATGAATGTTTAGATATTGCTGTGTCACTGGAGGATAGAGAGGTGCATGCCATTGTCTCTGGATTATCAGTGTGCTGGGAAGACAGGAAAGAGAACAGATGTTCACTGGAATAACTGTGGTGACAATGAAGACAGAAGGAATCTGTGCCCCATTCTGCGGAACTCTTTTTTCCTTACTGCAATGACCCATAGAGAGGATGACATCCACTCTCGAATCCATCTGTATTCAGCGATTCACTAACTTTTCCCCAAGAAATGGGTCAGTTTCATATCTATTAAATGGTTCCCATTTTTCTCTTGGCTGAGGTCACTGTGGACAAATAATGAGTTCTCACATACATGTGTTCTTGCTCTCTTACTTGTAGGTTTCCTGTAATAGTAAGTTTAACATCCTGCACTCATGGGGGATTTTGTCCAAAAGGTTGGGTGTGTATCTCAGGTAGCTGAGTAAAAGATGCAGATTGCTTTATAGGCCTAGCAATGCTACATTCATAGAAAAAGTCAAGATACACAGCCAAATATTTTATTTTCCTTTATAGAGAAGCCTCATATTGGCAGAGTCTTGTGTTTGTCTAGATATCAATTAAACCAGTAAATTGTTCCCAATTAGTGATTTTTCCTTAAGTTATATTTAGCTTTTTTCCCCCACATACTTCCTTGTATGAGAACTCTTAATGTCAGAGTGTTCAATTCAAGTCCTATAAATATATCTGGAATCCCTATCAAATGTGTGGACTGATACTTCAACAACAAAAATAAACTATGAACAAATCATTGTGTAAAATTGTACAAATCAGTGTCAAAGAATGAAAGTCACTGCTATTGTCTTCAAAGACTTAATACTATAGTGAATATATATATATATATATATACACACACACACACTTAATTTTGCTAAGAAGGTAAATATCATGTTTTGTTCTTACCATAAAAATATAAATAATAATAGAGGGGGTAGGAGGAAACAGGGAGATGATGAATATGATTATGGCCTTGATGGTTTCATGGTTGTAAACTTATCCTCAAATTCATGAAGTTGTGCACGCTATGTATACAACATTTATATGTCAATCATAAAAAGATGAAGAAAAAGAGTCTATGAATGCCCAGTTCCTTTCACAATCACCAATTCTTGATATTACCAATATTTTTAACTTATTAATCTGATTGTGACAATGATGCATTATTTTAATTGTTACATTATTTGTTGAAACTAAACCTGTTTTTGTATATTTCTTATCTATTTCTATTATTTTTAAAAATCTTTAAATGGCTTTTTGGTATTCTTTATCCATTTTTTGACTAAATGTGTATAGAATTTTTTCCCTAGAAAAGAGGAAAAAAATTATTAACCATTCTTAATGTGTTACAAATACTTTCCCATTTTATTACTTGTCCTTTATATTTTTATATGTATATTACTGTATAGTCTTAAAAGTTTAATATTGTCAATATTTTATTTGATAGCTTTTGAGTTTGAATATTTTACTTCAGGGTAAGAAAATATTATTGTGTATTTTCTCTGAAAGCTCCTTAGATTTTGCATATTGATTTTTAACTCACCTGAATATTTTTTGTATAGTGTATGAAATAAGGCTCTTTATTGGTTTTATTTCAAGTAATAGTGATTTGTGCACCTTATTTGTTGAATAAGCCTTATTTTCCCCATTGATTTGAAATATTGATTTAATCATATATTACATTGTTAGACAGATATATATGTTTGTTTCTACAATGCTCATTTTAAATCATTGATCTACTTGATTATTTCTGTGCCAATGTCATATTGTTTTAATTGCTGAGACTTTATAATAGATTTAAATTTTTTAATATTTTATAATGGATTTTGACATATAAATAAATAAATAAATAAGATCTGAAGAAAGAAAGGAAGGAAGGAAGGAAGACAGAAACTTCTACATTTTGCAACAACAAGGATGAACTGGCTAAGTGAAATAAGCCAGTTGGTGAAAGACAAATAGCATATGATCTCACCAATAAATGGAATCTATTCAACAAAATAAACCACCGAACAAAATAAACCACAGGCATGGAAACAAGGAACCTATTGAAAGTGACCTGAGGAGATGGAGAAGGAGGTCAATATTTTTGGCATGGGGCCATTTCTATAACTTCATATATATTTAGGATATTAAGTAATGCCCACAAGCTTATTTCTGTGGTGTCTTTTTAAACTGCAATTGCATAGAATTAGAAAACAATAAAAGATATTATATAACTCAATAATCTTTATTAGTAACTTTAAATAATAACACCAAAGCAGGAGACTCTTTTGTGATGAACCCAAACTCAGCAGCCTCACATATAAAATATGGTCGGATCTCAGTAGCCTGTGAAAGCAGGTATAAATGTTGAGACTAAAAAGCAACAGTAGCTGAGGATTAAACAAAAAGTAGTCAACACTACAATAAGTAGTGAGAAGAAGTGTTACAGATTAAGATTTGGAGGCAAAGTTTCAAGAACTAATCAGGTAAAATTGTGTAAATATAACACAGCTACAGAAGTACAAAGGGGAACCAAAAAAAAATTATCTTCTGGAGGGTGAGACCTTTGTAATACAGTCTTCATCAACTAGATGAGTGTTCTAGTAACCCACCTGTCGCAGTGTGTCACCTGGCCTCGTTGTGAGAGGCTGCATTCAGCTTCAATGAATTTTTTTAAAGATTCTTTCAACGCATTTGGCCCATTTCATGATGGGTGATTTACAAGGGCACTTGCCCCCACCTCACTCACTGTTCAGCAGTTTTTGACCAAAAAACAGCATGAGCCCCATGCCCCACACTCATTCATCTGATCTCATCCTGAGTGGCCTTTTTTGTTGTTTCCCGGAAGGAAAAAGTCCTCAAAGGGAAATATTTTGCTGATGTGGAAGAGGAGAAACAAAAAATGGCAGAAGTACTAAACAGTGTCAAAATCAACAAGTTCAAAAACTGTTTTCAGCGGTGGAAAAAACATGTTGATAGGTGTATTGCACCAAATGCAGAGTACTTTGAAGGTGACTGAAGTTTAAACATGTAAGAATAAATACACAATTTTTTATAAATAAATTCAGGGTTTTGGTGGCTCCCCCTTCATATATTCTCCAAATCAAGTGGTAGGTGGCATGTTCATGAAGGACCAATAGGATGCCAGACAACGCCTGGTACTATGGGGAAAGCATCCAGTCTTTGAGACTCCAAGAGAAGAAAATTCAAAGTATTCAGAGCACTACCACATCGGTTTGGTGAAGAATTTAGCAAGATTTACAGTACGTAAGGGGACTAGATCACAAGAATTAAGAATTAGATTTTTCACTTCCTAATTTTTGTTGCTCTATTTAAATCTTATTTCCTTGTTAATATTCAAGGGAGATGGCAAGCCATTATTTTGTTACATGTTAAATTACTAAAGCGGCCCATAAAATTAATAAGGTACGTTATATAATTTGGCCTACTGGAATCATGGGTTTGAGCTACAGATACTTCAATTAGAATTAAGAATTAAGTCAATGTGGGAAAGGAGAAAGGAGGAAGAAAATTTACTCAGGACCTCGCCTACATAATAAGTCATATCAGATGCTATCTAATGTTAGCTGACAGCTCAAATGTTATTTACCTTAATGAAGACATGCTCTGTAACTATACTGTTCTGGGGCTACACATAAATAAAGAGTAGCAATGATTGCAAAAACACTAGCTGGAGAGGGAAGTATCTAATACCAGGCCTCTGATTATCCTGTTCACTCTTAGCCCTGAAATGTAATACAATTGACTCTGGAAGGACTAACTGTTGAAGGTGACATTACAGAGAATGTTCTTTAATAGTTATGTATCAACACAACTACACAGACAATAGATAAGAAAATAAAAAGTCAAGCTCAGATACGTAACCCTAAAGACAATCATAGCAAACCAGGAGTAAGATCCATTGACCAGAAACTAATAAATAGGATATTTCTGACTTGTGTAAAATTTTCTTAAATAAATTTATTTTCTGAAAGGCTACATAGATTTACAATGTATGATAAACTTCCATGATAAAGTACTAATATTAACACAAATATTTCAACATGTGTGTTTTGTTAAATAACAATTCTTACTTTTAAAAACTATCATTACCTTGATATCTTCATTGAATTTGCGGTATTTTCAGATTATCTTCATCCAATTCTCCTCTATACAAGGAGTACGATGGAAGGGGAAAAGTAAATGTTTAAGGTCAAAGTGGAAGAAAACGAAAGGTACTCCTGAGATTTACAAAAAAAAAAAAAACAAAGACAAAAACAAAAACAAAACTCTATTGTCTCTATTGTGAATTGGTAAACAAGAATCATGGAGGAAAAATCTCAATACAGTAAAAAGAAAAGTTATAAAAACTGAGGAGCAAAGAGAAGAGGATAATCTCCAATTGATTTAGGTAACTACAGTTTATATAAATCACAACAAAATTGCTGAACTGTGTTTTCATTTCTCATTCCAGAACATTTTATTTCAACAGAACTATTATTCCATAGTAATCATGTCATCTTTTCCTAACATCACCTCCTCTTCTCTGATCTTTTTCCTGATGGGAATTCCAGGACTGGAAGCTGCCCATGCCTAGATCTCCATCCCTTTCTGCTGTTGCTACATAACTGTCCTCTTTGGGGATGGTATACCTATTTCTCACCCTCACCCAGCCAAGCCTCCATGAACCTATGTACTATTTCCTCCCTGTGCTCTCAACCACTGACCCGGGCTTGTGTATTTCAACATTAGTCACTACACTGAGCATAACCTGGTTCAATGCAAGACAGATCAGATTCCATGCCTGTGTTGTCCCAACGTTCTTCATTCAACTCTTTACTGTCATGGAGTCTTCAGTGCTCCTAGCAATGGCTTTTGACCTCTTCATTGCCATTTGTAACCCACTGAGATACACTACCACCTTAACTGATTCCAGAATCATCAAAGTGTGGTTTGCCATTCTTGTCAGGGGGACAGTGATCCTAATGCCTCTGGTTCTGCACCTAAAAAACTCTCTTTCTGCCACAGCCATGTGCTCCATCATTCTTATTGTTTCCACCCTGATGTAATCCAGCTCTCATGTTCTGACAATGAGATCGACAGTGTTTTAGGACTCTGTGCCCGCGTAGTTACCGTGGGAGTGGACTCCATCTTTATCCTTCTCTCTTACATCCGAATTATCAAAACCACTTCAAGCATTGCTTCCCCAGAAGAGTAGCATAAGGCCTTTAGCACTTGTATCTCCCACATGGGTGCTGTTGCCATCTTCTATGTCCCTCTCATTAGCTTGTGCTTCGTCCATAGTTTTGGGGAAAAGGCACCTCCTTATGTACACACTGTTATGGTCAATGCATACTTGCTTATTCCGCCAGTGATGAATCCCGTTATTTATAGTGTGAAAACCAAGCAGATCCATAGAGCCGTTAAAAAAGTCCTCTTTCCCAAGGCATCTGAGGTCTGACTCTAACACCTCTGCAGTAAAGTCTACTCCTTAGTTATCACTTCCCAAACCTAGTGTTTAATCAATATTATCTCTTCTATCAGTGAACCAAAATGAAAAAGAAAAGCTAAGTGGGTGGGGTGAGGTAGTGGGGGATGCTGCTTGGCAGAAATTTATTTTTTATTTCAATAGAACTATTATTAATCTACAGTTAGTTGATACCCAGTAGATTTTCTTAGGAATGCCCCATAAAAGATCCTAATATTATGAAAATGTTAATAAAATTTTAAAAGAATGAATGGCAATGACTAAAATGAACATTAGACCAAGCTTCCAAAATTGCCCATTAGACCAAGTTTCCCAAACTACACTTAACCCATATCTTTCTGTTCTGTTTTGTTTTCATAAAGTATACATAATAAAGAGTTACATTTTGTTTAATCTTCAATTAAATTAGATCCTTTTTTAGAATCCTTATGTATAATTTAATTACCATCTATTCATTTTTTAATTTACTGAGTGTCTACTATTTCTAAACATTGCACAATATGGTAAAGTGGCAGAGACAAACAAAATATTCTCATAATTGTGAAATACATAGATAAGAAAGTAATTAAAATCTGAAGTATTTGTATGATGTATTACAATATATACATAAAAGCAGAAGGAGTAATAGGAACATATAAGAATATGTAATCCAACCTAGGATGATCAGGAAACAATCACAATGTTTTGTTTGAACTATGAAGTCAAGAACTGGAGAGATAAACATTCAGCATGGCAACAGGAGATCTGTGAGCTCAGTCCCCAGGGAAACTATTATAAATAGCGAAAATTATATCTAGATACAGGTACGTGAATTTAAATTCTCTGGAAATTGCCCTAAGTGCATACAGGAAATGAAACACTAATTTAAGAAAATCTGCTAAACCACAGTAAGAACAGTGGGGGTCACTGTTCACTTGAATTGCAGCCAGCTTCCGCCTCTCCCTTCCCCCACAGCTCAGTATATTGATAGCTCCACTCCAGGTAGGTGTAGCCAAGAACACAGGGCTTCCTTCTCCACTTTCTCATCCCACCCCCGACCCCACCAACTCTCAGTGTATGGCCACAGTATCTCCCAGGAAGAGCAGACCACAATATTTCTCATTCTCCATACCCCAGCTCCAGTTGTGGAAGATAAACTCCTGGTGAGTATAGCCACAAAGTCAGTGGCTCTCTTCATCTAC